>NC_045442.1:56004715-56304715 GCF_002776525.5 Piliocolobus tephrosceles | reverse complement strand
TGTTTGTTTTGAAATGGAAACTTTTAGTTATATAGTAAATATAATATTTACTTACCAACTAAATTTGTGCTGTGTGACAATATAAAGATGCTACCTCAGGTCAGTTATAAATTTGGATGATAATCAAGTTTCAGTTATCTATAAGATCAAAAAGAATTTACAATCTAATGTGGTGTCCTTTTGAAGTTATTCTCTTTATAATGTTAAGACATTTTTAGTCACAAAGTAAATATGTTTGCCAACTCTATCCTAATTCTAATGTTTATTTTTTAGATGTTTTATCATGATCCTCAGAATATATTGCAAAACCTAGTAATAAAAATTAAACTGTGTCTTCTAATTGGACTATTGATAAATATATAATTAGATTATATAGCATAAATTTCAGTGTATTTCAAGAAAATATTCATAGTTTCTAATAATCACTTGTTAAGCTTAAGAATCTGTAAGGAATTTAATTCTTCTGTTTTAGGAGTCTCTTTTTACTTTTGTAAGTAAGATTTTTATAAGAATATCTTTGTAGGTATTCAGGATAGCAAACATTTCCAGAGAATAATGTTGGGTAGTGAATGCCATCTTTTTCTTTAGTCGAGTGACAGTGAATGATGGCAACCAGCTTGAAAAGTAGAAGCCAATAATGTTAAAAATTGCTTTTCAGAATCTAGATATGTTTCAGCTTTATTTAATCTTGAATTATTGATTATTTTGTATTCTAACTCAACATGATTTTATTTTGATATATTGTAAATTTACATACTTCTGTAATTCAGTGATTGCTGTTGTATTTTAAAAACACTTATATCTGTAAGATAAGATACATTTTGAATACCGCATGCTTTTTTTTTTTTTTTTTTTTTTTTTTTTGAGATGAGGTCTCACTCCGTTGCCCAGACTGGAGTGCAGTAGCACAATCACAGCTCACTGTAGCCTTGAAGTCCCAGGTTCAAGCAATCCTCCCACCTCAGCCTCCTGAGTAACTGGGGCTACAGGTGTACGCCACCACCCCCAGCTAATTTTTGAAATATTTTTTGTAGAGACAGGGTCCCACTATATTCAGCCCAAGTGGATCTCAGACTCTTAGGCTCAAATGATCCTCTCCTCCCAGCCTCCCAAAGTGCTGAGGGATTACAGGCATGACCCACTGCACCCAGCCCTATTGTAGACTTTTAAACACAGACTACGTCTTGCTCATTATTTGATCCCCAAAACCTGGAACATAGTATGTATTCAATAAATACTTGTTAAGGTTTTAAACAAAGCTTCATCTTTGAAAGGTACAGCCTCTCATAATTGTGGCCTTCTAGTCACCAGTTAGTCGTACAAGAGACTATTTTAAAATATTAAATATTTTTTAAAATTTTTTAAAGGAACATGCTCTAGTTAACTTTCCATTTTAGTGACCAGAATCAGGCTGTCATTTTCCATGTAGAAGTTTCCCAGAACAAAGGATTTGTATCTGTAGTTGTGTTTATCCAACAATGACAAGTTGTCCTTAAGGAATTCTCATGCTGTCTTTCTGGCAGCGTCACTTGCAGTGGAATTTGTTGCTTATTTCTCACATGTCATTTCCAAGGACCTTAAGTGGACATCCTATGGACAGTGTCATCCAATGGGGAAGTGTATTAGTGTCCAAGCATTTGGAACTTGTGGACATAGCCACTTGGAAAGACTCTAGGAGAACTAAAGCAAGGTAGCAGAAAAACAATGAATAGGTACTGATTAGAATGATCCTGGTCTGTACTTTGCAATAGCAGCACTATATTTATTTAGACTTTGTCTTTCTGCTCAGTCATGCCTTTTGCTTAAAGTATTCTCGTTGGAGGTGTTAGGGCTTTGTATCATGAGGTCAGTCAAGGACCCTGGGTGTCCCTGAGACCCTCCTAGAGTATCCTGAAGACTGGTATCCTTGACATACTTCAGCCAAAACAATATGTACATTAAAGAGATTTGCAGGCTCATCAAACAATACCAGTCATCTCATCTTTTTTGTTTGTTTTGGAAAATACGGTTATGTTTCATACGATCCATATTTTAAATTAGCATGTAATAAGATTGCCCTTGTTATTTTAAAATAAATTAATGATTAATTTTTAAATTCTCAGCTTTGTTTTCTAATGTGGTAAATAACAATAGTTATACTCCTCATAATCAAAAGCTCTTTGAGGCTCCTCAGTGATATTTAGGAGTATAAAGTCGTCTTGAGTAATAAGTTTGAGAACCACTGCTGTAGACAGATCACAGTGTGAGCGTTCTCTGTTTGCTTCCCTTACTTTCTGAAAGCATTGGGCAAATGAGGTCAAGTTCCTGGGTTCAGTCCCTGTATGTTTATTTGACTCTCATGCTTATAATTGTAGCCAAACAAACTAGAATATTAACTTAAGTTTAAAGTGATAATTAATAAAGGATAATGTTCATTGGAGACCAACTGTGTGCCATGTCATTTCTAACTGCTTGGCACGTATTATCTCCTTTAATGTCAACAGCCCTCTGAGTTAAATTTTACTGCTAATTTCATTTTACAGATAGGGAAATTTAACTACAGTGTGTTTAAGTGTCTTGGCCAAAGTCACATCCTTTGTGAATTGCAGATCCAGGTTGTGAACTTAGGCATCCTGGGTCCAGAGTCTGAACTCTGAAATCACTAAACTATATTGACTTGCCAATAGAAAGTGATATATTAGTCTAGATCTATCTGCAAATACTTAGAAAACACATACTACATAGCTCCTTAAATAGGCGTCTTTGCTCCTAGTAACCCTCACAGTACATTTTGGCTGTTAGACTATAACATAACTGAAAGTCACCTTCCATATGTTAACTACTTAGAACTACAGATTCCAATGGTTACCTTAACTTTGGGATAAAGTCTACTCTTACATGTTTCATTTTACATCATAAAAAATAGCATCCTTCCTTATTTTCTTTACTACATGTTTCCTTCGCACTTCTAGAAAGATTTCTTGTGTGTCTATGTATGTGCTCTTTCTATATTTTGTCCTTTTGTTGTATTTAATGTGAAGCTGTTTGAGCCTCCCAATTCCAAATCTAGTCAAGGAAAAATATAAATGTCACTTACCGATTATTTACGATCCCAAATCAGTCTGTCTGTCTGTCTATCTGACTTCTCCAGTGAGCTAAACTTGTTTTTAAAAATGTTTTTTATACATTCAAATAAGAACTTATTTAGCTATATTTTCAGCAAGGGCTCCTAAAATCCCTTTGTTGATTACAGACTTAAGTAAAAATGAAACATTTTAAGTGAAAAGAACAATAGCATTTTGGTATATTTGTTTTTTAAAAAATCAGCATGAAACCATCCTCCCTGCAAGCCCCCTACCTCCCAAAAAAGGCAGATAGTTTCATTTACCAACAATTCTAGCAAGGCTCCAGCTGCATCAGCTGGTGCACAACATTTTAGGATGATAAATTCAAGAACTCACTAGCTAACGCCTCCTCTCCCTCTGGTGCCATGGCCTCACCCTTCAATTCCTCTGGGCTTTTAAACCTCGGGCCTCTAATTATCTGACCAGGAAGCTGAAGTCCATGGTACTGTAATTTCCTAGCTGATTCACACCATATAGAGAATATTTATGCATTGCAAGAAAATAGTTATGTTTGCAGTATTAAGTCTATCCACACTAAAAATCAAGCTATTTATTTCCTGGTCTAAAAAAAAAAAAAAAAACTGTTGGGAAAATATTCATCTATTCAAATACTTTCTCTTCTCTCTGCTACCTAGACCAGTTTTAGCTTATCACTGTTTTCAGTTGCTATATATAAAATGTGAATAGTTGCCTGGATTAAATATTTTAGGACTCATGCCAATACCTCCCACATAATAAGGATCCTTAAGCATGAAGGCCTGAAATCCTTGTTCTGATTCATAACATACCAAATAAATGGAAAAATCCCAAACAGTTGTCGTGTTTTATATAATCTATCATGTATAATGCCAGAAGTTACTGCTATGTATTTCCTAAGCGGAACATAGCAACATCTCAGTATTATGAGGTACATCTCTAAGGGACTCAGCAGTCTGTTATGGTGGTGGTTGTGTAGTCAAGCTATGCAAAAAAACTGGAATTTGTTTTATAAACAAGGATCGCCATGGACTGCCAGATTTTAACTGCATAATACTATCTTGTTTCATTTTATGTTTAATGAAACAAAGTTGTCGGTCATTTGTAGCCATCTTCGTGTGTGAGGAGTGGGTCTAATTCATTCTTGTTCTGTATCATTAGGTGGTAGGAAGAACATTAAAGCCAGGGAACCCAAATTCTATTTTCAGCACTTTCTCTAACTAGTTAATAAAATCACACCTCTTGTTGCTTCAGTTTTCTATCTATTTAATAGAGATAATACAGTGACCGCTGCTTACCCCAAAATATAAGAATGTGTATAACAGATAGAGTTGTACATATTTCTTGTTGAATACAAAGCAAATTGTTTATTAAGACTAAGAGGTAATCATTGCGGTATCTATGCTTACCAGTTTACTAGTTCAGGGCTATGAACCATGAGATTATTTAGTAAATGTTGAGGTGAGTCGAGGGCTTGTACGTAAATGACTAATGCTGTCACAAGATGATAAATGAAGGCGCGATGAGATGCATGCCAGCAGATCCCTCCAGGAGAGGGATGTTTAAAGCAGCCACTTTCTCTGGTAAACAAGGAAGAACAGATTATGCATCAAGGATTTCCTAGGAAGCTTGGCTCACAGGAAAGCAAAAGAGAATTTCTTAACCGACATGTTCACGTGGGAAATAATTGAGACAGATGAGCTAGATGAAGCAAAGCAAAAAGAGAGAAGGAGGTGACTGATAGAAAGTTTAGGACCCTGGGCAGGGCGCGGTGGCTCATGCCTATAATCCCAGCACTTTTGGAGGCTGAGGCAGGTGGATCACCTGAGGTCAGGAGTTCCACACCAGCCTGGCCAATGTAGTGAAACCCCATCTCTACTAAAAATACAAAAATTAGCCAGGTGTGGTGGTGGGTACCTGTAATCCCAGCTACTCAGGAGGCTGAGGCAGGAGAATCGCTTGAACCCGGGAGGCAGAGGTTGCAGTGAACTGAGATTGTGCCACTGCATTCTGGCCTGGCAACAGAGTGAGACTCCATCCGAAAAAACAAAAAAGAAGAAAAAAGAAAAAAAAGAAAGAAAGAAAGAAAAGAAAAGCAAAAAGAAAGTTTAGGACCCCAGTGGCTTTATGTTCTTTTGTTCAGCACGCACGCACCTTCTGCCAAACAAATGAAAAATACTTTAGGTGTTTTTGGGAAGGCTGTCATCTAGAACACTTATAGATTACAAACCAACGTTAACTGCTGTTTCATTAAACCAGTGGTTACTATCTTATTTTAACCCAATGGGGAAAAAAATTTCCTGAAATAAGCATGATTATACTTTTCCAAAGGACTAAATCTTCCTTATATTAACATTCCATTAGTGTGTATTAAGAAGGAAAAATAATTCTCCAGGGCTGCTGTATGTTTTGAATTGCCTAGCCCTGAGAATGCGATGGATAGACTTGTTTGTTTCCCACCCCCCACCCCCCACCCCCGCCCAAAGCAATGTATTACTATTTCTCTTGTACTTCTTTGTCTCAAGAGCTAACAAGAAACAGGTTCAAACACAGCAGAGGTTTCAAAAGAGCCTGGTAATGAATACACCTACAAAACCTACTTATCAGAAATGGTTTCTCCATCTGTGGTTATTTTCCTGGCTTATTTATTTGAATCTTTAGATTTCAGAATAATCAAAGACAAATATTTTATTAATTTTAAGGATGGCCTGGCTCTTCCTGTTGTATAGCTTCACCAAAGTAATGACAAACTCATGCTGCCCTAAAATTTCCTAATGAAATAAAGTTGAATGATTCCTTTTAATTTTAAATTTGAAAAGTATCTTGAGCTGGGCACAGTGGCTCACACTTGTAATCCCTACACTTGGGAGGCCAAGATGGGAGGATTACTTGAGCCCAAAAGTCAAGAACAGCCTGGGTAACATGGCGAAACTCCATCTCTACTGAAAAATACAAAAATTAGTCAGACGTGGTGGTGTGCACTGTAGACCTGGCTACTAGGGAGGTCGAAGTGGGAGGACTGCTTGATCCTGGGAGATGGAGGTTGCAGTGAGCTCCAGCCTGGTTGACAGAGAGAGACTGTCTGGGGAAAAAAAAAAAAAAAAGAAAAGAAAAGTATCTTGGATAAAGGGCTATGCTTCTTTTCATATCTTGGGTTAGGTACCTTGGCCACAAGAGAACTTTTATTAGCACTGCTCCATCTTTGTTTATTTGGAAAATTAAACACTTACCATTAGCAGTGGAAGCATTTGCACATTGCATAATATCATGGAGCTTTTAGGGCAGGGGGTATCTTGCTTGTCATCTAGTCAAAGCATCCTACCAGTTCCTTACATCATGTATAGCTTTCTGCCTAGTACAGCATAATGACTTTGTGTCTGCAGCACAGTAAGATACCTTGCAACTTCTGTAGTCTAAGGAAAATGAAAGTTATGAGTCAAAATAGTTTGAAGTCAAAATAGTTGGCCATAGCCTGGTACAAATCAAGACAAAATGTTACTATATTGACCTCACATTATTAAGGCACAAATTCTCCTCTCCTGATCCCTATGATTTTATATCCTCTGAGAGAAAAGTGAAACTGGCTTTTTAAGATCGTACTTTATATTATCAGAAAATTTGAGACAAATGCAAATCCTATTTTGCAGCTGAACACAATAAAGTTTACGTTGAGGAATATTAGAAATACCCACCCACCCACCAGCACCTGACATGTGTTTTCACCCCATGGGAAAATTTTTTTTCTTCTCTGTCTTTATTTTCATTGCTAATCAGTCTCCAAGAGAATTTTTAGGAGTCTGAATTCTGAGTGAGAAAAAATACCCCCAGGGCCTGAATTCTAGATCCTCCTTTTGATGTAAACCAGATCGTAGTAGACAGACTGGATGAGGGTATGTTTTATCAGCATATGGCAAGGTAAATCTCTTGAAAACACTGCCTTTACAAAAACAAAAGCCTGCCAGCACTATATTTTTTTAACTGGTTCCTACTCCCCCCCTCTATTTAAAGATAAAGATGGGAATGTTGTTTTGCCTTTCAGCATGAGAGTGGCCACTGTGCACAGACACCCCAGCAGGTTGGAAATGTGCACCAGCAGGGGCCTTTCTGGCACAGGTCCCAGTGTAAAGATGCTAACTATGCCTAACATGTGTTAGGGGACAGTGACCTCATTTTCAGGGATGAACTGAGGTTACTTCCAAGCAAAATCCACGCAAAGGCAGCCTTGTAGCAATCAGAGGGAATCCATGGAGCCAGCCCCTTTTACTTCAGTTGGTTTTGATAGTGATGATTACTAATACAGGCCACCTTTAGAAATTTAGAAGCATTTTTTTAATTGGTTAAGTAACCACCCCCTTTTACTCCTCTTCTGGCTGATTTATGGATGAGAAGTGCTGGTTTATTTCTAATAACTGGATAGCAATTAAGTAAAAAAAGAATAAAAGCTTAATAATCTGAGGTCTTTCCTAACTAAACTGGTTCAAGTTTTTTTCAAGCTCTTGCCATGAAAAAGACACATAAAATTCCCCTTTGTTTAAGATCCCCACACCCAAAACACATGCTTGAAAAGAATGCATTTGCTGACATAGACCAATCTCTTAAAAAGAGAAATACCAATCTCTTAAAGATCCAAGGTTTTTACTGACAGGCAGCAGATTATAACATGAATGTCACCATTGTTTTCGTTTGTGTAATTGGTTGCATTCTTTTGAAATTGGTGGGAAATTAGATCATTGCGCAAGATATCTATAAAAATATCAGTGCACAATATCTTACTCTAAAATAACTGGCAACTGAGTGGTCACAATTGGGATGGCCATGTCCCAGTGATTCAGCTCTGGTCTCATAGGAAAAAAAATCCACCCTTTGGCTCCCCTCTCATGTGCTTGGGCAGAGCTACAGCTCTGTGTCCCACACCAAAGTCTTAAACACAGAAGAATGGGCCTTTCAAGTCATTTGACTCATTTTTTTGTTGGCAGTTATCTTATTCTAAACAAACACATTTTAGATTTTGAAAACTTCAAGTCCCCTTTCTGATGGAGAATAATTTTCAAACTCATGTTACTTTGTTCACCAAAAATAACTTCTCAGTGCTACCAAGCAAAGCCTCTCATCTTTAGTTTCTGGCTATAAAACTTTGCCTTTAAAAGCAGGGGGCATAAGATTGAGCACTGTGGCTCACACCAACACTTTGGGAGGCTGAGACCGTCAGATCACTTGAGCCTAGGAGTTTGAAACTAGCCTGGGTGACATGCTGAAACCTATGTCTACAAAAAATACAAAAATTAGCCAGGTGTGGTGGTGTGTACCTAAAGTACCAACTACTTGGGAGGCTGAGGTGGGAGGATCACCTGAGCTACAGCGAGCCGTGATAGTGCCACTGCACTCCAGCCTGGGTGCGAGAGTGAGACCTTGTCTCAAAAAAAGAAAGAAGGAGGGAGGGAGGGAGAAAGAGAGGAATGGGGAGGGGAGAAGAAGAAAGAGGGTTGCACAAGCCAGAAACTGTGGATTGCTTGAGCCCGGGAGCTTGAATACAGCCTGGGCAACAGAGCAAGACCCCATGTCTTTGGGAAAAAAAAAAAGGCAGGGCATAGATGAAAAAGGGCCAGGGGAGGTAATTATGAAAGTCCAGAATTTAAAATCTGGCCTTGAGATCTAAATCTTGTATGTGAAATTAAAAGCCTGTCAGTACACCTTCAGAATGCTTCTTTTTTTTTTTTAATTTATTATTTTTTAGAATGCTTCTTATATCACACTGTCTTGTCCATTCCACAGCTAGCCCCCCAGGTCATCTTATCACATTGTCACATACAAACATACTTTCACAATAACCTACTTCAGTGGCTTTCTCCTTTGGTGAAGGACAACTTAATGTGCCACCAAAGGAGATCGGCTTGAGCTGCATTGATCAAAACGTCCCATCTCAGACCAATTGAATCTGAATCCCTTGGCTGTGGGGTGTGTGTGTGTGTGTGTGTGTGTGTGTGTGTGTGTGTGTGTGTTAGTTATTCCTGCCTGGGAGATCCTTGAGGCATGGGGGCGTTGACAACAAGGACCCACAGATCTTATCTCCATTTCCTCCCACACTAACTCTGATGTCAATTAATTGTGTCAATATATAGCATTAATCATGTCTTTTCACTCCTCAAAACTCTTTATTTCCTCCCAGTATCTTCATGGTGAAGTTAAATCAGATTTATCTGGTGTTCCAAACCTCTTCTGAACCTGTCGTTTTCACCTACTCCCCTCTCCCAGGGGAATCCCCTTTGAGTAGAGATTGTCTATTCACCATTCCTCAAACCTCTCTGGCTCTTTATTTCTACCTACCTTTTCTTCCTTTTATTCTCACTGACCAAATACCCTGTTGAAATCCTGCCTCCTCCTACCAGCTGTTTTCCTGGCTGTTTCCAGGATGCAGAATTGGCCCTTCCCAATGAGCTTCTCTGACTTTATCAACTTCTGTAGGTTCATCTACTATGAATTCAGGCTCCAGTGTGCACAGCTAGATTTTAACATTATTGAAAGCTGCATCCTCAAGGTGGAGGACAAAGACCTACCTAAAAGAGATTATCGTCCATCTTTGTAGGATATGTGATCCTAAGCAGAACAGACCACGTGCTGTAAGAGTCCAGAGCAAGAAGGGGTCATGCCTAGTGCTTATTAGGGAAAGTAGCAAATACAAAGGGATCTTTGAGCTGGACCCAGAATTTAGTAGGTGAGTCTGTTGGCCAGGGGTGGGGAAGTGAGGAGGGTTGGTGAGCATTACTAGCAGAGCATTAGTGCTATTGCCAATGACCCAGGTGAAGTTGCAGTGCCAGGAAATTATAGGGGGCAGTTGAGGAACAAAAAAATATCTAGGTTGCTTTCAAGATTAGTGTTGATTCATGTTTTGTTTCAGGCTGGAAGTATGTGTTTGGGACAGGTTTTAAAGGGCCTGTGAGCCTATGCCATAGAAGTGGATATTATGGTTTAAAAGCAATAACATTTGAACAAATGAGATATGACATAAAACAGCAATATATGAAACAGATAAGGGTCCACCTATTTGGGGCGAAACTGAAGATAGGCACACAGAACTCTGCTGACTGAGCCCTACCCTTGATCTCAGTGTTTCTAAATTTTTGGAATCCACGGAGCTCAATTGAAAAACCCCTGGTGTTGAGGGAAGAGCCTGGGCTTCTTATCAAGCAGTCTTGCGTTTCATTCCTTGCTGCTTATTTATTAGTTATGTGACCTTGCGCAAGCCACTTAATTTTTAAGAAAGTTAGATTTCTGCTTCTGTAATGAGATTCCTGTTTTGATTGAATACTTAAGAAATAAATGATAATACATGTATAGTAAGACATAGTACATAATAATAATACATGTAAAATGCTTAGTGAGGTCCCAGGCATATAGTAAGCACTCATTTAATTGCAGCTATTTTCCTTGTCTTGACTTTCTTTGAACCCTCAGTGACTCTTCATACACTGTTCAGTGCTTCTAGCAGATTCAATTAGTGCCAACTACAACCTCCTGGAGATTTTTTAAATGATCTGGGCATTATATAGCAAGGGCCTGAACTGGCCAGGGAGCAGGATGAATGAGGAAAAAGAAAGTGAGCATATTTTCAGCTGCAGGGAAAGTTAAGAAGTTAGGGAAACAAAAAAAGTAAGTCTTTTGAAGTGCATCTTTGAACTAGCATTTTAAAAGTAAGAGGCCTGTAGAGATTTAAATATATATATATATATACATGTGAAAGCAAAAACTGTTTTACTTGGTTGTGTGAATACAGAGTACAGGACACAAAGCCTAGGATTTGCCCAAGGTGGATAGTCTAATAAGAGACCCCCCATTAACCTGGGCCCCAAATGGTGAGCCCCCAATATAAGAATGGACAGGAAAGAAACCCACCATACAGAAGAGACGGGAAAAACACTCCTCTCTCCATTTGTCACCAGATGAAAGGGAAAAAAAAATCTGCCCTGAGAATTTGTAACCATAAAGAATCTCTCATATCTATACCAATTTGAGATCTAAATTTATCCATGTAGTCTTAACAAAAACAAAAACAAAAAACCTCAAGCCAAGCATTTATTTTTAAAGTAATCTTGAGTTGATAGTGCCTCTAGGCAACTGACAGAAGCAATCTCAAATTTCTGTTTGGAATATGACAACATTAACCTGGGCATTAAAGAATTACCAAAGATTAGTTTCTAAGGAATATGAGATCACAAGCAACAGTCACAAGCCACAGAAATGTAAATTGGTGCAAGCACTTTGAAATACAGTTAACTAGAAATTAACTAGTAAAGCTGAATAAGCACATACTGAGTGATCCAGCATTTATGATCCTAAGATTTAAAAAACTCTTGCCCTTATGTACCCCAACTAGTGCCAGAATATTAGTGACAGTATCTTTCGTAGTGAGTCCAAACTGGAAACAAGACAAACATCCATCAACTCTACAGTGGATAAATACATTGCACTATAATCACATAATGCACTCTTCTACCCTAGCAATTATAAATTACCCACATATTACATGTCAACATGAATGACTCTAAGAAACACAACATTAGACAAACAAAGACAGAATGATACATAATATATAATTTTACTTAAATAGAGTACTGAGACTCTTGAGTACTAAGTACTAAGACTAAATCAATTACATAATATTTAGCTTAGGGAGGGGTACATAAATGTTAAAACTATAAAGAAAGGCATGAAAGTGATTAACTAAAACAGGACGCCTTAGGAGAACCACTCAAGAAAGGACTCGTTGGGAGTCTTCAAATCCACTTGTAACTTGCATTCTTGAGTTGAATAGTGGGTACGTGGTTGTTCATCTTATGATTTTTCTTTAAACTGTTCATGTATGTTTTATGTATTTTTAAATGTATGATATGCATCATGATAAATATGTTTTTTAAAAAAAGGAACTAAAAAAGTCCCTGAAACAGAATATTGAATCAGTTGTGTACACATAACTTTCTGGAAGGGGGTTTGAGGGAGAGAGTGAAGTAAAAAAGGTAATCAGAGAGTTACACCAAGATTGCATGCCTGGGTAGCTAGGATAATCTTGGGATGTTTAAATAAAAACAAGGAAATCTATTGTTCATATTTCTGTCATTAGCATCTGGTTATCTGGTTGCAGGCAGATGCATTATATATTTCAGCACACTTTTGTTGTTGCTGTTGTTGAATGAGGGAATTGTGGGCCATGGAAATGTCTGGGGGTGACGATGAGCACTATGTGGATATGGAGTGCTGGACTTAGAGAGAGTGGTGGGAGCCATGGAAGTGATTAGGTCACCTAGAAAGAGCACACAGGAAGGAAAGAAATGTGAGTTCTGAACATTTTCAGTGATGGGTTGATGCAGTGAGGCACAGAAGGAAGTGAACAAAGAGATGACAGAAGAAAAGCTCAAGACAAGATTTTCAAGAAAGAGAAGGTGAATGGTACTGTCAAATGGTTCAACATTATAAGAGGAGAAACTTAAAAGTCATGGAGCTTGATGACTGGAAGGTCATTGGTGATTTTATACAGAGAGACAGTATTGATAAGTGAGAGAAACCGTATTGCCAGAAGTGCAAATATGAATTCGTGTTAAGGATGTAAGTCAGTGTGAACCTAAACCAATCTTTCAAAATGTTGGATATTTAAAGAAGAACTTATAAACATCTACTTATTGAGTGCCTAGCTGTGCACTCACATTGTTAATTACTTTACCTGAATTATCTA
Organism: Piliocolobus tephrosceles; assembly: GCF_002776525.5. Classification (NCBI taxonomy): domain Eukaryota; kingdom Metazoa; phylum Chordata; class Mammalia; order Primates; family Cercopithecidae; genus Piliocolobus; species Piliocolobus tephrosceles. The sequence goes on along the minus strand of NC_045442.1, from coordinate 56,291,911 downwards.
ATTTTATCCTAACAGTAGATTATTTTACTCCTATTTGACAGCTGAGAAAACTGAGGTACATATATATTTTCAAAAACTTGCCAAACACTAAGAGGTAGAATAGCTGAAATAGAGATTTGGGCTGTGTGATTCCAGTGCTTTGGTTCTTACCTAGTCCACTGCACTGGGAAATAGAGGAGATCATCACTTACAATGGGGTGCTAGGTAGAAAAGTGGAAGGAAACTTTTTTGTATTTTGGGCTTTGTTTTGTTTTCTGTGTTGGTAGGCAGAAGACAGGGCACCAGTAGAAAAAAGGAATTTGAAGTTTACAGGAAGGATCATCTGGCTCCCAGGTAGCTGGGAAGATGGGGTAACATGGAAAGATTAGAGAATTGGCACATCAAGTACAAAGAGGCTTCTGAGATTGCCCTCACCCCCCCAGAAGGGTTTAGAAGCAAAGGAGCAGAGCTATGTTATGTACTTATTAGGTCTCCAGTCTGCATTTTTTTCAGGTGATCCACTGTTAGCCTGATCTTGAGTCTCATAATAAACTGAATGAGGAAATTCTGATCCATGGAAGATAACCTGAAAGTGTCTAAAATAGTTAATTCAATGGATGGATAGACAAACGGATGGACTGATGGAAAATGAATGAATGAGTGAGCTAAGAATTCTCATTTGGAATAGACCAAACATGTAAACCCTTTCTTAGAATGCTGACTAACAGCCTAGACTCCAGAGCCAGACTGAGTTTGCATCCCTGCCATCCACAAGCTCTGTGTCCCTGGGAAAGTCACTCATCCTGCAGCTCAATTTTCTTATCTATGAAATGGAGCTAGTAATAGTACCTGCTTGTGTTAGTTTGCTAGGGCTGACGTAGTAAACCACCACAAACCGAGTGGCTTAAAATAACCGAAATGTATTCTCTCACAGTTCTGGAGGCCAGAAGTCCGAAATCAAGGTATTAGTAGAATCACACTTCCTCTAGAGACACTACGGGAGAATTCTTCCTTGCCTCTTCCCACTTCTGGTGGTCCTTGCCTTGAGGTGGCATTAACTCAAGTCTCTGCCGCTTCCTTCACTTGGCCATCATCTCTCTTCTGTGTCCATGTGACTTCTCTTCTTATAAGGTCACCAGTCATTGGATTTTGGGCCCATTCTAATCCTGTATGACCTCTTCTTAACTAATAGTGTCTGCAAAGATTCTATTTCCAAATATGCTCATGTTCTGAGGTTCATAATGAACATCGATCTTGGGGAGACACCATTCAACCGCTCCATTACTTAATGGAACTGTTATAAGGATTACATAAATTAATATAAGGACTTATAAAATTAATACATATTAAGTGATGAATAATATAATTAAGTTAATATTAAGTGCTTGTAATCATGTCTAACTTATAGCCAAAAGTATGAAGTATTACTGATGTTGGCACTCTGAAAATGCTTATTCTTTCCAATAACTGCTTTCTGTTGAATAATATCAATATTCCACTGCCAGTAAAGATGCTGAGTTACTAGATTAATTCATAATAGTGCTTGACTCTATCCCTGAAGCTATTTCCTTGAAAAACATACATGATTCATATTTCTAGTAAAATGACTAAGTAGACAGGATATTAAATGGTAACAAAATAAGCTTCCATTTTCCAAATTCCTCAGATTTTGCTCACCCAGAGGAAAAAAGTGTTGAACAACCTGTTCATATTCATTTTTGTGCAACTAATTCCTTAGGCAGTGGCTTTGTCTGTGTGACTTTCCATGTGGCGGAGCCCAGCTTGTCTTTGAACCTAATTTCCTCCATAGTAGTTTGTTGTTTTTGGATGCATCTTAGATATAGCATCAAAAGAGACATTGTTTTGATATAAGATTATGAAAAGGTTAGAAAAACAAGCTATAGACTGTGTTAAGGGTAAGTCCTAGTTATTCCATGAAATGATGGCAATGAGATACAACCCACTGATACTGAGTCTAGTACAAAATACTGTGTTTTTTACATGAAGGATATAAACAACAATGCATAAGTATTACATACTCTCTATGGGAAAAATTGGGGGGAAAATGGTTAAGAACCCAATATTTGCCCTGCCACTTATGCAAGGTTATTTTAGAGGAGAGAGAGTAAGAAGCTGTGAAATGAAAGCAAATAATTCATTATTTGTACCACATTTATTTTGTTCACCAGTGTGTATCCAGATATTGACACAATGACTAACACATAGTCGACATTCAACAAATATTTCAGGAAGGAATATATGGCATATTGCTTGCCGGTGGCTAAGAGTAAAAGGAAGAACTTATTGGGGGCTTTATAATGTCACTTCCTAAGATGTAAATTTTCTTCAGGGCAGTCTTCGTTCCCCTCTTCTTGCTTTTTCTCTACCTTTTCCCCCTTTTTATTTGAAGTGTATGGTTGTTATGGTTTTGGTGTGGTAAGCATGTTGGTATGTAACAGAGCCAAGGAAAGTGAAGAAAATTAATTTCTGTTTTTGCTTGTACTTCCTAAAATTCTGAGGCGGTCAGTTAGCTATCTCAGAGAATTGTTTCATATCAGGATTGTTGAATGAAATAGATATAATGAAGGTGTCCACCAGAGAATTTGTATCAGTAGAGCAGGAATTCTTAAATGCAAGTTCATGAGCAGGCTTAGCGCTCCTGAGCCACATGAAATTATGTGCAAATTGTGTATGCAGATGTAGATTTGGTGTGGGTATGTGCAATTGTTGAAAACAGATAATTCGTTCACCATCCTTTATTAGTCTCGGAAGAATCCTGATCCCAAATAGGTAGAGAACCACTGAATTCAAAGATTTGTTTTATACTGATTTTGTTTTGTTTTAGAGGTTTGGATGGGAAAATTCTGAGGAAACTTGAGAAAAAATTGGACAGTGTTTGGAATTATTAAATCTTTCCAGATAAGGGATCAATTCAAAGGCTTTTCTTCTTGAATTACAACACCTCTTTTTTAACTTCTTTAGCTGCTGTTGTTATGTACTCCACGTTGGAGTTTGGGATGCTTAACTCACAGTTGTTATCTCTGGCAGTTGAAATATCCAGGCAGACTGATGTCATTTGTTCCCAGAACGGCATCAGAGCCCTTCTGGGCAAATTCACTGATAAGTCATTGAACAGGCACAAAGAAGATGATATTTTATGGTGCAATGAGCCATCCTTGCGTAGCTAATTTAGTTCTAACTGAACTTATAAACAAAAAACTAACCTCTAAATAGTGAACCTCTTTAAAAACTGCATTCTGTTTTTCTTTAAATCCCTGGAAACTTTGATTTGTCCTTTGTTTAACTTGAACTTTTATCTCTTATCATCTGCCTAAACCTCTGCTCTGATTAAATGATTTTCATGCTTATCTCAAATTCCAATTTTATGTTATTTTAAGTAATAGCTATGTGTGCTCTCAGACACCTGACTCGGTGACTTAGTTTATCTGGTATTCACCTTTGTATCTATCAGATTCTCAACTTAAACTGCTGCTGCTACTGCTAATATAGGCTCCTGTATTATTCCAGGTGATAATTTGATTAATAGTTATTTCCACCCAATTTACTTGTTCGTTGATTCGTTCATTCCCAAAACACTTATAGGCACTTGCTATACGCCAAGAATGCTTCCAGATGCAGGGGAAACAGTAAGATGAATATTACTCATGGAGTCACATTGCCTTGTGCTGTGTCAAGGCTTGTGGCAACCCAAACAGGCCAAAGAGTTAAGCCTCCTTAAGCGTACGATCTTTATGTAAGTTGGGTTACTGTTTATTTAAAGCAGTGGTTCTCAACTAGGAACCACTCCAAGGGACAATGCCCCTCCCCCAAGGGACATTTGGCAATTCTGGAGACACTTTTAGTTATCACAAATAGGGGATACCACTGGCACCTGGTCAGTAGAAAATGCTGGTAAACATTGGACAATGAACAGAAGAGTCCCCTACAGCAAAGAATTATTCAGATCAAAATGCCAATACTGCTGAGGCTGAGAAGCCTCAATTTAGAGGCACAGTAGTGACTGAGAGAGGCTCACTACTGTAAAAGAGAAGGGGGCAGGTGACTCCAGAGGCAGTGGCCTCGCCTCTGAGGTTCTGAGCAAGTTGACTCTTAGTGAATGGACCCACACTGGAACCAAAGACCCTTCTGAGAGGTAGAATTTTTTTCTTCTCAATTACATTTCCATGAAAGAATTAGCATTCCTGTCTTAAAGACGGGCATCTTGGCTGCTTTCCAGTTGCTTGCTCTTTAATCTGCCTCCTCTGCATATTCTGAAGGGGCTGATAATTTAGGGTGGAGGAAGGACAGGTATACCAAAATCTGTGATGCTGTGTGGTAAATACAAAGAGAGTTCAATGAAATTAATACTGGGAGCACTGAGAAACTAAACTCCACCTGGGGGGTCTGGGCAGGCTTCACGGATGAGGCGGCATTTGAACAAAGTCTTTGAAGGCAGTGTTTACCATATGGCTGATAGAAGACACTTTTCTCTTTTAAGCCATACCCTGCATGATTGCATTTATAACTGGTGACAAGATGTATTTGGCTGCTCTTTCAGGAAAACCTGCTTTTGTATTGTATTGTATTGCATTAAGCAATACTTCTTTACGAATTTTGCAGGCCCAGCTTTGCAGTGTCTTTCCCTTCACCATCTTTCTATCAAAGATTTCAATAGTAGGTGGTTTCAACTATGAAATTATAGATGTGAGAGTTTAGCGGTAGTTAAAAGTTGCAAGCTTTCAGTGAGTGAATTACACGTCTTGTAGTTTTAAAATTTTATATATATTTCTTCCTTTCTGCTGCTGCTCCAACATATGGCTATGTACTGTAGGAAAATCCAGTAGAACATCATTGCCTGTAAATTTCTGTTAGACTATTAAGTACAACATAAAATGGGTTAAGCATGGTGGCTCATGCCTATAATCCCAACACTTTCGGAGGCCAACGTGGGAGGATTGCTTGAGGCCAGGAGTTCAAGACCAGCCTGGGAACATAGCGAGACCCCTGTCTCTAAAAACTAAAAAAGTAGCCTGGCATGGTGGCGCATGTCTATAGTCTCAGCTACTCAGGAGGTTGAGGCCAAGGATCACTTGAGCCCAGGAGTTCGAGGCTGCAGTGAGCTGTGATTGCACCACTGCACTCCAGCTGGAGCAACTGAGTAAGACCCTGCCTCTAAGAAGAAGAAGAAGAATGCCATTTTGAATCTATTAATTGAAAAAATTGCTGTGGTAGATATGGATAAAAGGAATAGATGTTACATTTCTGCTACAAGAAAATAGTGAGGTCCTCATAATGTAATTATCGATAACTTACAGAATTTCTCTTTTCCCTCTGGAAATTCTGTGTTGATTTAAGGTGCCTGTACATTACAGGAAATTTTCTCTCTCAATTCGGAATGAACTGTGACATCACACAAGGGATAACATTGTACCCCTAAAGCTAACTTCTAAAACATGCGTCCTTTTCTTGGTTCTTTTTACAAAGAACTTTTATTCATATTTTCGTTGTTAGAAATAAGAGTTCAGTTATTTCAGTTTGGACCTTAAGCTGGATAGTTTATAAACATGCATATTAGCTTCTTTTTTTCATCAAAATGTTTTTCTTTTCCATTTTAGTCTGATGCCAATGCAAGTTACTTAAGAGCAGCGAGAGCTGGACACCTCGAAAAGGCCCTCGACTACATAAAAAATGGAGTTGACATCAACATTTGCAATCAGGTTAGTTGGAGTTATTATCGAATTTTTTACTTAAAGTTCTAAAAATCCAGACTTCAAAGTCCTTAAAGACTTTATTTTTTTGCAAGTTTTTTTTTTTCGTTGAATTTTATCAGCTTGTCATTGTCAAATTATTCCCTGTTAGAGGAACATTCAGAAATGTCGGCATATGTCCCTTAATAATTAATTTCTAAAATTTAGTAAACACTGATAACAGAACAACCCATCTAGTTTTCGAGTACTTTGATTCCTAATTCAAGATTCAAGTTCCTGCACTGCACACATGCAAGTGGTCGTCAGGTGGGACATTATAATAGCTCAGGAGTCCTTGGTAGACTGTTTACTGCTCTATTTTCAGCCTGCTGAGTAAAGCTTTTCCTTTACTTTTAATCAGAATGGGTTGAACGCTCTCCATCTTGCTTCCAAAGAAGGCCATGTAGAAGTTGTTTCTGAGCTGCTACAGAGAGAAGCCAATGTGGACGCAGCTACAAAGGTCAGTATCACATATCTAATGCTTTTTGTACCACTCACCATGTTCTATGAGGATTCAGCCCTCAGTAAGAATGGGGGCACAACTCTCATAAGATGTTTGTCAAATGTGTTCTTTTTAGGAAGAACAGAAAAATGCAAAAGGTCGATGAGTTGATAAATCTTGACTTTCATTTCACAGAAAGGAAACACAGCATTGCACATCGCATCTTTGGCTGGGCAAGCAGAGGTGGTAAAAGTCTTGGTTACAAATGGAGCCAATGTCAATGCACAATCTCAGGTAAGTCTACAACTCCATGCCATAGACATTTTGTTATCATTTACAAACAATGTTCTTTGGGTCAGGTGCCTGCTTAGTTCACACGTCCTCTAAGAACACAATATTTATGAACTGTATTTAAAAAGTTATATTATTGCACACTTTGGAAGGCAAAGGTGGGCAAATCACTTGAGGCCAGGAGTTTGAGACCAGCCTGGCCAACATGGTGAAACCCTGTCTCTACTAAAAATACAAAAAAATTAGCCTGGCATCATGGCACATGCCTGTAATCCCAGCTACTTGGGAGGCTGAGGCGTGAGAGTCACTTGTACCCAGGAGGCGGAGGTTGCAGTGAGCCGAGATTGCACCACTGCACTCCAGCCTGGGTGACAGAGTAAGACTGTGTCTCAAAAAAAAAAGTTATATTATTGCAGATTATTTAAGTTCATGTGTGTTTTCATTTGTTATATATGTGTATATGTGTGTGTGTGTGTGTGTATATATATATATGAGAGAGAGAGAGAGATTTTTAAAGCGGTCTACCTATAAAAGATACTAGTCATAGGCACAAATGTTTAAAGGGTATCTGTAATTCAGGGTTTTACACTATTTTATGATGCTAGCTTAGGTTCGATCTTTTTAAAAACAAGCAGAAGGAGCTTTAAAAGTCCTTAAGTTTAAAAATTTTCAGATTCTTTGTAATGAACATAGGTCCTCCAATAAATCTTTCATGGTCTTTCATGAATTTCTAAGAGGAACACCAATAGGTTATCATTTGACAGACTTCGAATCTAAAAGAATTAACGTTGCTTTATTTTGTTTAAAAATATAGGTCCTCATTATTCAAGTATTCATTATTTGAGTCTCCACAGACAGGTCATGTAGGAAAGTAAACATCATCATAATTCAAAAATATTCACTAAGGACATGACTGCATTTAAAACTGGTTCCCACTCAAACATTCCTTCCAGTCGAATGCTGACTTCCATCCTTATTTGTCAGTGTCTCCCAGGGGTATTAGATATTGAACAAATTGATTGCAGAACAAAACTGCAAGTTTTGACAAAGACACTAAGTTTCCTGAAGTCAAGGAAAGTGATTTCGAGAACTTCCGGGTGCACAGCTGAGCTGTAGGTACAAGGTACTCTGGCAGCATTAGGCTAGGAAGCATGTGAAAAGTTAGAATGATTTCCTGATAGCTGTTTCATATAAGAATGATTTGAAAATACATAGATTAAATGAAGACAAAAAGGTAAGTGAGATCTCTGGATGGCAAATACTTTTTCCAAAAGACAGTCTTTTTTGCTTATGCTATGAAAATTAAAAAGTGAAGAATGTCGACATATATCATTTTGTTGGGAAAAATAACACTTGGTTTAGTCTTTGTTCATTCTGAGAACTTATACATAAATCCAGTTATAACTTACATTTTATTAAATCATATAAGCCTATTTTTATAATTTCCAGTTTTAACTCTTAAGAGTAAGTCTGAATCAAACTTAAAAAAAATTATTTACTGTGGCCTTTTGCTCTCCATTTTAAATGCACTTGATTTTTCCAGTACTGATTGTCTTTGGATATCGGGAGTCTCCTCTGTTTTATGGGTTCACAGAATTGTAGTGACTTCCTCCCCTGTTTACTATAGACATAGCAATGATAGCTCTGATGCTATCAAATGTCAGAGTGAAAGAAAAGGAACTGCACAGTGCTTCCAACTGCATGGTTCTTGTATATTTGCTCTAAATTCATTCTAGTTCCCTGTGGTTGGACCTTTGTTACATGATCTATGCCAATTATTCTGATTCCCTAGGAGAATTCCCTTGGAGTAATAATGTTTTTCCAGAAAGGAATGATGTAAAATTGAATAGCACCAAGTATGGTACTTTGAGAGAGATACAGACCAGCTTACTACAATAGAAGCATCATGCTTTTAAATGGATCTTTTTCAAAATACCCCAATAATATTTTACTGAAGTATGGCTAGGTAGTTTTAAGCTCTGAGATAGTGGGAAAATTCTTTAATCCATTTTCATTTGTTTTATTATTTTCTCAAGGGAGGAAAAAATCGACCTCCTTCTTTCAAACATCACATCCATTATTGACTAACGCTTAGACTAGCCATAGTTTTGAACTGGGTTGGCAATGTTTGGGAGAAGCTGCAGTTGAAATAAAATCCTAATCAGTTCTACTTTCAATTTGTACGCATTCCACACTGATGATGCAGTAAGAGAAAAGAACATGTGAAATTCCCTGTTACTTACAGTTGTGCTTGGAATTACCAGCCACACATGGCACAGCAAAGTGTTTCCCCCTTCATCTGAACACCTGCCCTCATATGCCTTCTGAACTGCATTGTTCTGTGGATGGAATAAGTAATGACATGACCTTGCAGAGGAATGGAGTTTCTATGATAATTCCTGGTAACAACTCTTCAGTAGGAACTGTTATAAAGAGTAACAAGCAATGATATCAACTCCATTTAGGAAGCAGCACATAAAACAGTACAGAAATATTAATATTCAAGACAGCATCTCTGTTGACATGAAATTTTAACCTGTAAGCAATATTTAATAGCCAACACAAAATAGTATGAAAAGAGCCCCTTACTCTTCTTTACTATAGAAATTCTCCTTATCTTAAACATAAAAATGACATTGGGCAATATCAAGTTCTCATCTTATAAATCAAGGCTCTATAAACTAGGAATTTGTAGATTTTAAAGTAATTTTTGTCATTGCCTTGATCTTAGGTCTTAACAATTAACTCTTTCTTTTAGTACTTAACATTCCAGTAATCATTTAGTCCTACTCTAAGAAAGAAATTGAATTGACTAAATTGTGATTATAAAGAATTCTATTAAGTCCTTAATACTTTATACTAGATATACAACAATGATTAACAATGTTTGCTGTTGAAAAATCTCAAACTGCACAGCCAAATGACATCCTCTACTCTTCCCTCCTTCTCTGTCGTTATAATATAAAATACCAACTGAATTTATAAAGAAGCAAAGTCTGTTTCCAATAATATTTTAACTACCAAAGTGTTTTAAATGAACAGATTTTCCTAGTGGCGTTTGCAAAGGTAAGACCCTTTAGGTTAGCTAGTGCCTCCTTGGTCTTCCTTGGATACTCTGATATTCCCTATGGTGGGAAAGTCAGATCCTGACAAAGTTAGACAGTACAAGTATGGAACTTTGGATATGGTCCAGCTTGAGCCTCTGTGACCTTATATTGCACCTCTAATCTAACTGACCTTCACGAAAATTAGTAACATATATGAATCAATGCAAATCTTTCACCATGCCCTTAACATCTTAATTAAGAACAGCACTTTGTGACGTGCAAAGGCTGACCATAGAAAATTAGAATGAATAGAAGAATTTCATAGATGAAATTTAAGCCCTTCTCCAAATGAAGTCATAGGAATACTTATTATTTTATTTTGATGTGTATTAGATAGCATGCCTCAGTACTATCTACAAAATTATAAGTCTGCAGATTTGCATGCTTATAATAGCACCACTATAAACATTCAGAGCAGAAGGTATTGAATATATTGGATAAAATCAGACTTCAAATAGCATACTCATTCCATCTTAAGCTGCTCTGCCTTTTGAGAATTTAATCTGTTGTTGCTACAGAAAAGAAAATGCAAATTGGGCACCCGTATATTCCTTTTTAGCTAGCTTTGTTTTGGAAATGTTCTAAGTTAGGAATTATAAAAACAGTGGTGTACTTTTTCCTCTTATTTTGAAATCTGACCATTCTCCAACCCACGTGTTATTTCACAGCAAACAATTATGGCTCTGGGTTGTCTAATGACAACACATTGAGTTAATGGTGCCTCAACCTCTTTGAGCTAGGGAGTGTTGGCAATATTTTTGTTCACTCTTTCCAAAGGACGCTTCTGATTTTCTCTCTAGAATCATAAGTAAATGGTATGTATGGGTTCTCATGTCTTGACCATTTCTTGAAAGATAAAATTTGTAATTTGGGGTGTTATTTGAATTACGGGAACAGAAACTAACTTAAGCACAAGAGGGAATTTGTTGGAATTAGTTGAGGAACACAGAGAATGGAAAGCTAAAGAAGCTTTCAGAAAGCTTTGGAAACCGATAGCTGGAGCGGAGAGTGGGAGAACATAGCGAGAAGCAAGAGAGTAGGATTGCTTTGACCTGGTTCCTGCAGGTCAATCAAAGCTGGAGAGGGAGAATCAAGGGTGGACTTAAAAGAGAAAACAGAAGATAGCCTGCATGTGTATCTACCCTGTGATTAATGAAGGGCAAGCTTCTTTGTCTCAGTCCATTCCAGGACAAGTCCTACCTGCATAATGGGGAATAGGTAATTCTCTGAAAGAAAATAGGGGTGACATTGTCCTGAAGGGGAAATTGGTGTGTGGGCACTGATGACCAAAACTAAAGCAAAATAAAACAAACACCCATGCACTACAAATGACTACTATAAAATTGAAATTTCCACCATGAAACACTCACCAAAAACATTTTATCAATATAGATAGCAGAAATAGCATAAGAAGGCCAAGCACAGCGTTCATGCCTGCAATAATTTAGCACTTTGAGAGGCCAAAGCAGGAGGATCACTTGAGGCCAGAGTTTGGGACTAGCCTCAGCAACATAGTGAGACCCTATCTCCACAAAAATAAAAATAAAAAAGCCAGACGTGGTAGTGCATTCCCATAGTCCTAGCTACTCAGGAAGCTAAGGGTGGAGGATCACTTGATCCCACATTAAGGCTGCAGTGAGCTATAATCACACCACCACACAACAGGGTGGGCAATAAGAGCAAGGCCCTATCTGTACTGGTCTGTTCTCATGCTGCTGATAAAGACATACCAGAGACTGGGTAATTTATAAAGGGAAGAGGTTTAATTGACTCATACTTCCACATGGCTGGGAAGGCCTCACAATCATGGCGGAAAACAAATAAGGAGCAAAGTCACGTTTTACATGGTGGCAGGCAAGAGAGCTTGTGCAGGGAAACCCCTATTGATAAAACCATCAGATCTCATGAGACTTATTCACTACCACAAGAACAGTATGGGGGAAACCGCCTCCATGATTATCACCACCTGGCCCTACCCTTGATACCTGGGGATTATTACAATTCAAGGTGAGATTTGGGTGGGGACACAGCCAAACCATATCACTATCTCTTAAAAAAAAATGAAAGAAATAGTATCAGACCATTCAAGGACAGATATTGTATGATTCTGTATATATAGAATATCCAGAATAGGCAAAACTGTAGAGGCAGAAAGTGCATTAGTGGTTACTAGGGGGAAATGGGGAGTGATTACTAAGGCATGTAGGGCTTCTTTTTGGGGTGACAAAAATATTCTAGAATTAGATAGTGGGAAAGGTTGCCCAATTTTATGAATATACTTAAAGCCACTAAATTGTACACTTTAAAAAGGTGAGCTTTATGATATGCAAATTATGTATCAATAAAAATATTTTTAAAATCAAAAAACAAGCAAGTATGTAACCATTCAAAAAATGACCAACTTTCAGGTAATAATCTTAGGATGGCAAGCACTTGAAAAGAAGGTGGAAGGCTATTGTGGAAAAGGAAAACAATTAATTACAGGGCTGCATCTTGCTGTGGCTCTTGTCTACAAATATTTCTAAGTAGTCCTAATTCTGTGCATCTCAGTGTCTGTCATTGTAAAGCAAGGCATGTGGAATGATTTCAGAGTTGTGCCTCTTAAGAATAATTCTCGAGAAGTTCCAGGTCTGTAAGAAAGCATTACCTTAAAACCCAGTGCCTGAGTCTGGGCTTTCTTCATGGATCCTGAAATGGTTGGTTCTGGAAGGAAACTGTGAGAACAGTGGACACTCACTACAGCCAGACATGTGTGGATAGACTAGTGTTTCTTAGGCGATCTTGGACCACAGCAGACCTCTATCCCGAAGTTGAGAATGAACTGGCATTACTTGTCTTGACATAAATATCTTGTTGATATTCATGTCTGAGAGAAAAATGCTTATTTTGGAATTTAAAAAAAAAAGGCTGGGTGTGGTGTCTCACGCCTGTAATCCCAACACTTTGGGAGGCCGAGGCAGGCGGATCATGAGGTCAGGAGATCAAGGCCATCCTGGCCAACATGTTGAAACCCCACCTCTACTAAAAATACAAAAATTAGCTGGACGTCGTGGTGGGCACCTGTAGTCCCAGCTACTTGGGAGGCTGAGGCAGGAAAGTCTCTTGAACCTGTTAGGTGGAGGTTGCAGTGTGCCAAGATTTCACCACTGCACTCCAGCCTGGGTGACAGAGCGAGACACTGTCTCAAAAGCAAAAACAAAAAACAAAACTTCTAAAACTCTGAACCTGCCCTCTGGAAGTTTCGGCTTTCAGAGAGTGCACTTGATGAGGGGAGATAGACACTTAGTTTAGCTTGAGAAAAATCCATACTGGTTTTGACTTTCTTTTATTTTCTTTTTTGTTTTGTTGCTTAAAGAATATTTAAATTAACTAAGGATATAATGATCTTTTATTTTAGTCCAATTAGAAAATGAGAAAATAGCAGTATGATGAGGGTAATCCTATACTCCCTTTCATTTCACTCATAGCATCATAGCGCTGGGAGGAGGGACAAAGATAAAAGACACAAGGACCTATGTGCGTGCGCGCGCGCACACACACACACCCCCCACAGTGTTCCAAGTACTCCATGCTTCATGTTTAAATGTGGTAGAATCTTTCATGATAAAACAGAGTAACAGCAGGCTCTAGAGATATTATCAGGTAGACAATTTAAAAGGAAGAAGATTGAATGGGATGTTGCATTCCACTGCCTCTAATTTTGTGTTTCTAATCTTGAGCTTGGCAACTAGATCACCTAACTTGTTACAATTCTGTGCCAAATAGAGGAAGTAGAATAGAAGAACTCTCTGATAAGTACATAGCCATGGTGGATTTGTTATGTGGCATCACATTTATCTGCTGAAGGATCTTTTATTTTTTTTTTTTTTTTTTTTATTATACTTTAAGTTCTAGGGTACATGTGCATAACGTGCAGGTTACATATGTATACATGTGCCATGTTGGTGTGCTGCACCCATCAACTCATCAGCACCCATCAATTCATCATTTATATCAGGTATAACTCCCCAATGCAATCCCTCCCCCCTCCCCCCTCCCCATGATAGGCCCCAGTGTGTGATGTTCCCCTTCCCGAGTCCAAGTGAGCTCATTGTTCAGTTCCCACCTATGAGTGAGAACATGCGGTGTTTGGTTTTCTCTTCTTGTGATAATTTGCTAAGAATGATGGTTTCCAGCTGCATCCATGTCTCTACAAAGGACGCAAACTCATCCTTTTTTATGGCTGCATAGTATTCCATGGTGTATATGTGCCACATTTTCTTAATCCAGTCTGTCACTGATGGACATTTGGGTTGATTCCAAGTCTTTGCTATTGTGAATAGTGCCGCAATAAACATACGTGTGCATGTGTCTTTGTAGTAGCATGATTTATAATCCTTTGGGTATATACCCAGTAGTGGGATGGCTGGGTCATATGGTACATCTAGTTCTAGGTCCTTGAGGAATCGCCATACTGTTTTCCATAATGGTTGAACTAGTTTACAATCCCACCAACAGTGTAAAAGTGTTCCTATTTCTCCACATCCTCTCCAACACCTGTTGTTTCCTGATTTTTTAATGATTGCCATTCTAACTGGTGTGAGATGGTATCTCATTGTGGTTTTGATTTGCATTTCTCTGATGGCCAGTGATGATGAGCATTTTTTCATGTGTCTGTTGGCTGTATGAATGTCTTCTTTTGAGAAATGTCTGTTCATATCCTTTCCCCACTTTTGGATGGGGTTGTTTGTTTTTTTCTTGTATATTTGTTTGAGTTCTTTGTAGATTCTGGAAATGAGCCCTTTGTCAGATGAGTAGATTGCAAAAATTTTCTCCCATTCTGTAGGTTGCCTGTTCACTCTGATGGTAGTTTCTTTTGCTGTGCAGAAGCTCTTTAGTTTAATGAGATCCCATTTGTCAATTTTGGCTTTTGCTGCCGTTGCTTTTGGTGTTTTAGACATGAAGTCCTTGCCCGTGCCTATGTCCTGAATGGTACTACCTAGATTTTCTTCTAGGGTTTTTATGGTATTAGGTCTAACATTTAAGTCTCTAATCCATCTTGAATTAATCTTCGTATAAGGAGTAAGGAAAGGATCCAGTTTCAGCTTTCTACTTATGGCTAGCCAATTTTCCCAGCACCATTTATTAAATAGGGAATCCTTTCCCCATTTCTTGTTTTTGTCAGGTTTGTCAAAGATCAGATGGTTGTAGATGTGTGGCATTATTTCTGAAGGCTCCGTTCTGTTCCATTGGTCTATATCTCTGTTTTGGTACCAGTACCATGCTGTTTTGGTTACTGTAGCCTTGTAGTATAGTTTGAAGTCAGGTAGCGTGACGCCTCCGGCTTTGTCCTTTTGACTTAGGATTGTCTTGGCAATACGGGCTCTTTTTTGGTTCCATATGAACTTTAAAGCAGTTTTTTCCAATTCGGTGAAGAAATTCATTGGTAGCTTGATGGGGATGGCATTGAATCTATAAATTACCTTGGGCAGTATGGCCATTTTCACAATATTGATTCTGCCTATCCATGAGCATGGTATGTTCTTCCATTTGTTTGTGTCCTCTTTGATTTCACTGAGCAGTGGTTTGTAGTTCTCCTTGAAGAGGTCCTTTACATCCCTTGTAAGTTGGATTCCTAGGTATTTTATTCTCTTTGAAGCAATTGTGAATGGAAGTTCATTCCTGATTTGGCTCTCTGCTTGTCTGTTACTGGTGTATAAGAATGCTTGTGATTTTTGCACATTAATTTTGTATCCTGAGACTTTGCTGAAGTTGCTTATCAGCTTAAGAAGATTTTGGGCTGAGACGATGGGGTTTTCTAAATACACAATCATGTCATCTGCAAACAGGGACAATTTGACTTCCTCTTTTCCTAACTGAATACCCTTGATTTCTTTCTCTTGCCTGATTGCCCTAGCCAGAACTTCCAACACTATGTTGAATAGGAGTGGTGAGAGAGGGCATCCCTGTCTTGTGCCAGTTTTCAAAGGGAACTTTTCCAGTTTTTGCCCATTCAGTATGATATTAGCTGTGGGTTTGTCATAAATAGCTCTTATTATTTTGAGGTACGTTCCATCAATACCGAATTTGTTGAGCGTTTTTAGCATGAAGGGCTGTTGAATTTTGTCAAAAGCCTTTTCTGCATCTATTGAGATAATCATGTGGTTCTTGTCTTTGGTTCTGTTGATATGCTGGATTACGTTGATTGATTTGCCAATGTTGAACCAGCCTTGCATCCCAGGGATGAAGCCCACTTGATCATGGTGGATAAGCTTTTTGATGTGCTGCTGAATCCGGTTTGCCAGGATTTTATTGAGGATTTTTGCATCGATGTTCATCAGGGAGATTGGTCTAAAATTCTCTTTTTTTGTTGTGTCTCTGCCAGGCTTTGGTATCAGGATGATGCTGGCCTCATAAAATGAGTTAGGGAGGATTCCCTCTTTTTCTATTGATTGGAATAGTTTCAGAAGGAATGGTACCAGCTCCTCCTTGTACCTCTGGTAGAATTCAGCTGTGAATCCATCTGGTCCTGGGCTTTTTTTGGTGGGCAGGCTATTAATTGTTGCCTCAATTTCAGAGGCTGCTATTGGTCTATTCAGGGATTCAACTTCTTCCTGGTTTAGTCTTGGAAGAGTGTACGTGTCCAGGAAATTATCCATTTCTTCTAGATTTTCTAGTTGATTTGCGTAGAGGTGTTTATAGTATTCTCTGATGGTAGTTTGTATTTCTGTGGGGTCGGTGGTGATATCCCCTTTATCATTTTTTATTGCATCTATTTGATTCCTCTCTCTTTTCTTCTTTATTAATCTTGCTAGCGGTCTGTCAATTTTGTTGATCTTTTCAAAAAACCAACTCCTGGATTCATTGATTTTTTGGAGGGTTTTTTGTGTCTCTATCTCCTTCAGTTCTGCTCTGATCTTAGTTATTTCTTGCCTTCTGCTAGCTTTTGAATGTGTTTGCTCTTGCCTCTCTAGTTCTTTTAATTGTGATGTTAGAGTGTCAATTTTAGATCTTTCCTGCTTTCTCTTGTGGGCACTTAGTGCTATAAATTTCCCTCTACATACTGCTTTAAATGTGTCCCAGAGATTCTGGTATGTTGTATCTTTGTTCTCATTGGATTCAAAGAACATCTTTATTTCTGCTTTCATTTCGTTATGTACCCAGTAGTCATTCAGGAGTAGGTTGTTCAGTTTCCATGTAGTTGAGCGGTTTTGATTGAATTTCTTAGTCCTGAGTTCTAGTTTGATTGCACTGTGGTCAGAGAGACAGTTTGTTATAATTTCTGTTCTTTTACATTTGCTGAGGAGTGCTTTACTTCCAATTATGTGGTCAATTTTGGAATAAGTGCGATGTGGTGCTGAGAAGAATGTATATTCTGTTGACTTGGGGTGGAGAGTTCTATAGATGTCTATTAGGTCCGCTTGGTGCAGAGATGAGTTCAATTCCTGGATATCCTTGTTAACTTTCTGTCTCGTTGATCTGTCTAATGTTGACAGTGGAGTGTTGAAGTCTCCCATTATTATTGTATGGGAGTCTAAGTCTCTTTGTAAGTCTCTAAGGACTTGCTTTATGAATCTGGGTGCTCCTGTATTAGGTGCATATATATTTAGGATAGTTAGCTCTTCCTGTTGGATTGATCCCTTTACCATTATGTAATGGCCTTCTTTGTCTCTTTTGATCTTTGATGGTTTAAAGTCTGTTTTATCAGAGACTAGGATTGCAACCCCTGCTTTTTTTTGTTCTCCATTTGCTTGGTAGATCTTCCTCCATCCTTTTATTTTGAGCCTATGTATGTCTCTGCATGTGAGATGGGTCTCCTGAAGACAGCAGACTGATGGGTCTTGACTCTTTATCCAGTTTGCCAGTCTGTGTCTTTTAATTGGAGCATTTAGTCCATTTACATTTAAGGTTAATATTGTTATGTGTGATCTTGATCCTGCCATTATGATATTAACTGGTTATTTTGCTCATTAGTTGATGCAGTTTCTTCCTAGGCTCGATGGTCTTTACATTTTGGCATGTTTTTGCAGTGGCTGGTACCGGTTGTTCCTTTCCATGTTTAGGGCTTCCTTCAGGGTCTCTTGTAAGGCAGGCCTGGTGGTGACAAAATCTCTAAGCATTTGCTTATCTGTAAAGAATTTTATTTCTCCTTCACTGATGAAACTTAGTTTGGCTGGATATGAAATTCTGGGTTTAAAATTCTTTTCTTTAAGTACCTTGAATATTGGCCCCCACTCTCTTCTGGCTTGTAGAGTTTCTGCCGAGAGATCTGCTGTCAGTCTGATGGGCTTCCCTTTGTGGGTAACCCGACCTTTCTCTCTGGCTGCCCTTAAGATTTTTTCCTTCATTTCAACTTTGGTGAATCTGGCAATTATGTGTCTTGGAGTTGCTCTTCTGGAGGAGTATCTTTGTGGCGTTCTCTGTATTTCCTGAATTTGAATGTTGGCCTGCCCTGCTAGGTTGGGGAAGTTCTCCTGGATGATATCCTGTAGAGTGTTTTCCAATTTGGTTCCGTTTTCCCCCTCACTTTCAGGCACCCCAATCAGACGTAGATTTGGTCTTTTGACATAATCCCATACTTCTTGCAGGCTTTGTTCATTTCTTTTTCTTCTTTTTTCTTTTGGTTTCTCTTCTCGCTTCATTTCATTCATTTGATCCTCAATCGCTGATACTCTTTCTTCCAGTTGATCGAGTCGGTTACTGAAGCTTGTGCATTTGTCACGTATTTCTCGTGACATGGTTTTCATCTCTGTCATTTCGTTTATGACCTTCTCTGCATTAATTAGTCTAGCTGTCAATTCTTCCACTTTTTTTTCAAGATTTTTAGTTTCTTTGCGCTGGGTACGTAATTCCTCCTTTAGCTCTGAGAGGTTTGATGGACTGAAGCCTTCTTCTCTCATCTCATCAAAATCATTCTCTGACCAGCTTTGATCCGTTGCTGGCGATGGGCTGTGCTCCTTTGCAGGAGGAGATGCGCTCTTATTTTTTGAATTTCCAGCTTTTCTGCCCTGCTTTTTCCCCATCTTTGTGGTTTTATCTGTCACTGGTCTTTGATGATGGTGACGTACTGATGGGGTTTTGATATAGGTGTCCTTCCTGTTTGATAGGTTTCCTTCTGACTGTCAGGACCCTCAGCTATAGGTCTGTTGGAGATTGCTTGAGGTCCACTCCAGACCCTGTTTGCCTGGGTATCAGCAGCAGAGGTTGCAGAAGATAGAATATTGCTGAACAGCGAGTGCACCTGTCTGATTCTTGCTTTGGAAGCTTCCTCTCAGGGGTGTACTCCACCCTGTGAGGTGTGGGGTGTCAGACTGCCCCTAGTGGGGGATGTCTCACAGTTAGGCTACTCAGGGGTCAGTGACCCACTTGAGCAGGCAGACTGCCCTGCTGAAGGATCTTTTAAACTTACTTTCTAATTCTCAGTTATAAGCCAAAAGCAGTGTGTTTACCAGAGGCTGAACTTATGGATAAGCAAGGTAATTGTATAGTAGTTGATATTTATAATAATGAACCTAAACCTTTTGAATCACAAAAGGTTGAATATTTGGTAACATTGTCATTTAGAATATATTTACTTTTATTCTTTGAAATTGCGTAATGTATACAATAAAATTTTTAGGACATTCAGTTAAATAGAACTGCATTCTGAAAAGCATATTCAAAAAGAATTTACTGGCTGGGTGCGGTGGCTCACACCTGTAATCGAGCACCTTGGGAGGCCAAGGCAGGCAGATGACTTGAGCCCAGGAGTTCAAGACCATACTGGGTGACCCAGGGAGACCCAGTCTCTATAAAAAATAAAAATAAATTAGCCAGGTGTGGCAGTGTATGCCTGAAGCCCCAGCTGCTTGGGAAGCTGAGGCAGAAGGATCATTTGAGCCCAGGAGATTAAGGCTGCAGTTAACTGTGATGGCACCACTGCACTCCATTGTTTTTGGTTTTTTATCATTGTTTTGACACAGAGCAATGGAGTGAGACCTTGTCTCAAAATAATAATAATAAAACAATTTATAGTTTGAAAATTGTTCATTGCTTATATCTTGCAATAAGATTTTAAAATAGTATAGCATTTCGTAGATATGAAATACATTCTTCTAGAGAACAAATGTATATGCAACATATTTTTAATAGGAAACTTAAATTTGCTCGAATCCAAATTCTTTGAGCATTGATGCACATTTCAGAGAGGCACACACACACACAAACTAAATATATGTGCATATGTATGTATGTATAATATGCATGCATATATGTATTCTGAACATAAAACTATCTTGACAAAAAATACAAAGGAAGGAGACCTACAAAAAACAGACTATGAATTAGACTGAATCATACCATTAGGCAAACTGGCATTTCTGTTTTGCTCTAAAAGACCACATCTGTGGTAACTTTGAAGCTATTTGAGATTAATATAAATTCCTCCCTGAACTAGTTTCAACTAGTTCAGATGCCTTACTTTTGTGTGAAAATATTACATGTTTATTTAAAACAGATAATTGATGCTTGGGAGCTACAATGACTAAATGTGTTTTTCTTCATATTCTCATAGCATCTAGTAAAATACTTGCTCATGGTAGGCTCTCAGTAAGTGGTTGATGACTAAGTGAGTGGACTTATTTATTTAAAGTGGGTAAATTGCTTTGAATTATACTTGGACTACTAACTATGAACTATTAACTATGATCTGTACTCAAATTATGATTTATGAAATATAATTTTGAATTACACAGATTAGGAATTTAGCTTAAGCTATGGCGCTTGGGTTTTCTAATAAATATTTATATCTATATGAAAGTATCATTAAAGTTATTGTATGTGAGTGCTTCTTGGAGCATAAATCATGAGGACCATGGAAAAATCGATTGTCTCTGGAAGGCTGAAGACAAACTTTTTTTTTCTTATTTTTCAGAATGGTTTCACGCCATTGTATATGGCAGCCCAGGAAAATCACCTGGAAGTTGTCAAGTTTCTTCTTGACAACGGTGCAAGTCAGAGCCTAGCCACAGAGGTAAGACACTGTTTTGTTCCTGTGGGTAAGTTCACATATTTACAGGGCATTTTGAAAACCTGGAGTTGTGAATTTGTCCTACTAGTATTTCAATTGAAGTTTTATATTTTATATTAATGTGTGGGTTCATAAGTTTTATGAAATACACTACTATAAGTCTACTTTTAATCTTTAAAAATCTTCTGTTGCATAGATACCCTCTCTGCTCTTAAATGCCCAATTTTATGCTATAATTAAGCTATTATTTAAATATTTTATATATTTGCTTGAGAATTCTTTTCTGACTCTTACAGTTTTGCCGTATAGGCAAAGGCAATCATTGTTTTGGAATAATTGATGGGAACTATCTTTTCAATAAAACATTAGTTTTACATTGTTTCTCCAAATTTAAGTTAACCGAATTATAATGATTGAATTTATATATGTTTTAAGTTAACTAATTAGACTTAATTCATACTTATAAATAAAACTATTATGCTTTTTTGGAGTCTTGCTCTGTTACTTTGGCTGGAGTGCAATGGTGTGATCTCAGCTCACTGCAACCTCCGCCTCCTGGGTTCAAGCGATTATCCTGCCTCAGCCTCCCTAGTAGCTGGGATTACAGGTGCCCGCCACCACACCCAGCTAATTTTTGTGTTTTTAGTAGAGATGAGGTTTCACCATCTTGGCCAGGCTGGTCTTGAACTCCTGACCTTGTGATCCACCCGCCTTGGCCTCCCAAAGTGCTGGGATTACATGTGTGAGCCACCATGCCCAGCCAAAACTATGACACATTTTTAAGTATTAAATAGATGTGGTATTTGAAGAAAAAAAATCTTTGCAGTCTAGAAGAATTATTTTAAAATAGAAAGTTGTTTAGGCCATTGGTACTGTCTTAGGTAATGTTGTTTATTTTTTAAACTAATCTGGATAGAAGACTAGAGTCACTTAAGCATGTCACCAGAAATCTATTGCTAATAATAGAGGATCAACATTTGAGTATTTTTTATTTCTAACAAAACAGTGAATTAGGGCAGATGCAGGGTTATCCCTATTATAAACCACTACTCTTGCTTGCATACTGATGTGCTTCCTAAGTGGCACAGAAAAGATGGCAATAGAGAAACTGCATCTAATCTCACTTAGTTTTTGAGACTATACCTTCTAGGGAAACCACTAAATAAATTAAGAGATAGCTCACACAAACAAACAAATACATGAAAAATTCTCATTCTCATTTATAGTCAAAGAAATACTAATTTATTAATCAGATGAAAAAATAAGATCTAATCTTTTTCCCATGAGACTAAAACCAAAAATTTGATGGGGAGAGGAAACCAGAACTTTCCTACAATTCTGGTGAAATTGATTATTGGTTACAACACTTTTACAGAACATTTGGCAGCAACTATCAAATACTAATATTTACAAGCCTTGTTATTTAGCAGTTCCACTTCTAAAAAGTTATATTATAGAAATATTAGATATATAAATATATATTATAGATACATTTGCATTGGGATGCAAAAGTAGTATGCGAGGATGTTTGTCAACACGATTAGTAATAGCAATTTAAAAAAATCAGAAATAATCTAAATTTACACCAATAAGAATCCTGTTTATTCAGAACTATTTGACTTTGAAAGAAACAAAAAAGAAACCTTTTAGTAAATGTTCATATATTTATAGAATAACATGCTGTTAGCACTGTTAAAAATGAGACAAGGCTCTATGTACTGATATAGGAAAATGTCCATAGTAGATTGTTATCAGTGGTTTGCCCTGAGAATTCAGAGGGAGGGTTTGAACCCATCCAGTACTGTTGGAGATTTTTATACCCATTTTTTTTATTTTATACCCATCAGTACTTTGGGGAATTTTTATCATGAGGATGTACTATTTTTTTTTTAATAGTACTCTTAAAGCTAGTTAGGAAATAACTACTGGTTGATAGCAAAATAGCAAACGTTTAGCCGAGTGCAAGGGCGCACACCTGTAGTCCCAGCCCCTCAGGAGGTAGAGACAGGATGGACTTGAGCCTAGAAGTTTGAGGATATAGTGCTCTGCAGTTGTACCTGTGAGTATTCGCTACACTCCAGCCTGAGCAACAGTGAGACCCTGTCTCTAAACAAACAAAACAGAATAAACATTTGCTAGACAGAGAACGGTGCCTCTCTTCACACTCAAGAGTAGCTATTCTAAGCACAGTACGATACACACATTGTGTCCTAGTGGACAGGGGAAATAGAGACAGGCAAAGACTTTTGGTTAAGAGAAAACCCATCCTCGTTTTTGGATGGAAATACTAAGTAAGGTAAATAACCTAATGAAAGTTATTCCATAGCTTTCTTCGTGAAGATGGTGTAGTACATCACTTTTTTACACTGTGATGTATAGACCACTAACATCTCTCCTTTAGAAGCAAACATAACCCCAATTTACTGCTAATAGATTTGAATTAGATTGTAAACCAATTACTAGTAACTCTCAGAGCTCTCCAGTACTTTTTGAAGTTTTCAAGGCCCAAAAAGAAGCCCTACAGCTAACTTGAAGAAAAATAGTACATGAGATCTTCAAATCACTACTTCAGTCTTTTGGCAAAGGATATGTATTTTAAAATTTTTTATGCCTTTACAATGATTTAATTTCATGTTATTTTTGTAGTTTTAAGGGCAAAAACAAACATTGTGTCTAATAAGTCACGTTCATGTCTTCAGGGAGGTTGCTATTATATTGCTGTATAAACAGCATCTAATTACCTAGAGATGTTTGAACCTTTGAATTTTTTCTCTTCTTTTGGATTGTTGGTATTGGAGAATAAGAACAACAACAGGAAATAAGACATTTTATTCAAATGATATTCTAATTACTGTATTGCTCTCTCATTAGCAATAATATTGGTGTCATTTATAGAGAAGTCTGTATTTACAGAACAAACAGTAGGGGGTAATTTAAGAATCCTTTCAATAGTAAGTTTTTAATAGAATCTGTATTTCACTACACGGTGGGATATTGCCAAATTCTTTCAAATGTATTTTTTTCAATAAGCCTGGCACACTTCAAATCTTGTATATATGTATATATGTAGCAAGATTTCCGTATAATTGTGGTTTTTAAAATGTTTTTATATTACTGTGTACTGCATCTCATATCCTTTACATATATACACACACATATATATACACATACATATATACACATATATATATACACACACACCTTCCTTTTGCTAATTACCATTCTGAAGCATGCAGTATAATTGTTTGTTCATTTATTCCATGAGTAATTTAAGCACCTATTATGTTTCAGATACTTCACAAGGTACTGGATATCCTTGAGCAACCAGGGGATGGACCTTTTTACCAGTAGCCTCTATCACATTTCCTTTCTGCTCATTTTTCTCTTAAGGATAACTGCACAAAGCAAAGCACACCATTTAAACTTGGTTTTGAAACAAAATCTGGAGCTGCTAATTTTAGCTATTAACACCTTAGAGCTGGTATCTTTGTGTCTTTAATTGGCTTATGCAGGAAACATATTCTTGTCACTGCTAATCGGCTCAGTTGCAGTTTATTTTCTGGTACAAAGTAGTTTCCTTTATGTATAGGTCCTGTGAATTTTAAAATTCACATCAGCGGAAATGTAGGCATTTTGTTTGGATTCAGAACAGAAGTGGACTGTCATTTTTACCCCTTAGGTTTTATTCAGGTTTTTAAAGTGAGATGCAAACTTAAACCTTAAAACACAATTTTCCTTTTGCCATACTCTCATTTAAACAATGCATTTTTTTTTTTTTTGCAAAAGTAATACATTACATAAATGAGAAAGTACAATAAAAAGCAAGAAGTCTCTGTTAATTTTCCCTAGAGGTAACATTTTACCCGATTGCTTGCATATGTACATATTAGATACGTGTATCTATCTTTATGAAAATGAAAATGTTTGTTTACATAGACATGTAGACTACCTTTCTTATTATATCATAAAGTTCCTGTCTTTAGATATAAACCTATGATATCATTTTGGTGACGTCTTGGACGTATCTAGTCTTTCCCTGTTTGTTATCTTTCTTAAGGCTTCAGGGAATAACCTTCCAGTTGATTTGGTTATGTTATTGTTTTCCTTTTTCCTGCTGTTTTGGGTAGTAAAGTTAAACGAAACAGGTGGCATTTAAGCCAGATCTTGAAGCATGGAGGGTAGATGGGATTTGTATACATAGAGAAAAGAAGAGGGCATTCCAAGGTGAGGGAAATAGCATGAGTACAGGTATCAGAGGAGAATTAAGTCTGTATGTCCAGAATCAGTACAGACACTGGCCGAAAGGATTTTATAGGGAACAATACTGAGCAATAAGATCCCTTAAGTGCTTTAGGTCAATGTTTTGCACATCTTGGGTATAAGTATGCTGCTTTGCATCCAATCAAATGAATTAGTAGAGCCTTTCTCTATGTGCTAGCAAGGGAAGGAACGTTGAAAGGGTTGTTTTAGGAAGACCTAGGTGCATATGTGCTCCTATGTGCTTTCCAAATGCTTTTCTGTACCACAGGACTACAGAAATAAATATCATGATCCAAATAAAATAATAAGTCACTTGCATGCCAGTTCTCTAGTTAAAAAAATTAATGCCCTTTTGAGTATATAATAATGAAACCATTGCAGAATTAACAATTTGTGAGCCGGTCCTAGGATTTTCTACTCTGTGCTGTTTTCTCTACATTCAGCAATTCTAGGTAATCCACACATTAATTAACTGCAGTGAAATCTGTAGCTGTGTCCCCTTTATCAAGTCCCAGGGTAACATAGACGGAAGATTCAAAATGTATAGAGTATGTATGTGTGCACTTATATCTGAATTTATTCTAAAACCATGTTTTAATCAAATTCATAGAAGCACAGAGGAACATGGTGGTTACCAGAGGCTAGGAACTGGTAGTAATGGGGAGACAGGAGGTAATGGTCAATGAAGAGGAATAAGTTTTTGTTTTTATTTTGCTTTTTTGAAGTCTGTTGCACAACTTAGTTAGCGGAGTTAATAATAATGTATTGTACATATCAAAATTGCTAAGAGAATAAAGTTCAAATGTTCTCACCACAAAAAAATTAGTATTTGTAGTGATGAAGATGTTAATTAACTAGATTTGATCATTCCACATTATATTCATAAATCATAATATCATTTTGTACCCCTATACATATTTATAATTATAATTTTTAATTTAAAATAAAATTAAAAAAGAAAAAAGACAATAACCAGAATAAATAAAAAGAGTCATATTTGTTTTCTTTCATTGGTCACAGAAGCCAAGAGTCTTTCTCTTAACTCTAGAGACCTTAGTCTCTATAGACCTTTCGTAAAGCAACCGTGAGTACAGTTCATGAATTCACATATCCTGACAGAGCAGGAATATGCGAGGCAACAGGGCACAGTAATGAGCCGGGCAGGCGTATATCTCAGTTTTTAAAAATCCGTGGAAATTTTTACATCTTATTTAAATGAGCTCCTTTGAAACTTTTGCCTGGATTTAGACTGAGATTTCCCTTTCTTTCTCTCTCTCTCTCCCTCTCTCCCCCTTTCTCTCTCCTTCCTTCTTTCCTTCCTTCTTTCCTTCTTTCTTTCTTCTCTTTCTTGCTCTGTCACCCACGTTGGAGTGCAATGCTATGGTCTCGGATCACTGCAACCTCCTGGTGTCAAGCTATTCTCTTGCCTTAGCCTCTCAAATAGCTGGAACTACAGGCCTCCACCATGCCTGGCCAATTTTTGTATTTTTATTAGAGACGGAGTTTCACCATGTTGGTCAGGCTGGTCTTGAACTCCTGAACTCCCGTGATCCGCCCGCCTCTGCCTCCCAAAGTGCTAGGATTACAGGCGTGAGCCATCGCACCCAGCCCTGAGATTATTTTATGGATATTGCTATTATGGCAACTTTTTCTTTTATATGTAGTATTTTTGTACATTTTCAAAATTTTTCCAATTAATGTATATTACTTTGTAATGGAAAATCCAAAACCCATGAACCTATTACAAATTTCTTAGTGTTTTTTACTTTGGTTGTATAGATAAATATTTTTTGAAAATATCTTTTCACTTTTCTGTCCATTCGAATATGTTGTTAGTTTTAATAACCCCAAACAAAAATTGATGCTTGGTCACTTGGTTGCCTTCTTATTTGTTAATTTAATAAAAAAGAAAATATTCATTGGAGCCAATCCATTTATTTGCAGGATGGCTTCACACCATTGGCAGTGGCTTTGCAACAAGGTCACGACCAAGTCGTTTCGCTCCTGCTAGAGAATGACACCAAAGGAAAAGTGCGTCTCCCAGCTCTTCATATCGCGGCCCGAAAAGATGACACGAAAGCCGCCGCCCTGCTGCTGCAGAATGACAACAATGCGGATGTGGAATCAAAGGTGAGGCACGAGGAACACGGGCCTGTCATGCAACTCTCCAGTGTTAGACATGCAACCTTTAAGAGCGCTCGGTCTCCCTCTTGGCAAGCTTATGCCACGCCTTTAACTTCATTGAAGGGAGGAAAAATGTGTGTCTGAGCTAGCCACTGAAGGCACAGCCTCCCTTCATATGAGAAGCTGGGGGATGACGGGGATGTGGCCCTATGCGTGCTAAAAGGGAGGCCACCTTGAAAGAAGTCAATCTCTATGCAGTGATGATTTCCTTCCTTTGAATATAGTTTTGGAATATATTCAACACTTCAGCTCAAACATCAGGGTGAAAAATTACAAAATGCTAAAGACAGTGTACACAAACCTCTGGTTGATATCCAAGATGACAGGCCAGGCACTGAGCGTAGATCAGCTGCGGAGAGCATGCCAGCAGCAAGAGAGCCGCAGCCAAAAATTCCCATCGTCTTGACATGTGGTACCTGAAAGTCTCTGTGATGGAAATGTGGCATTTGGACTAGGCCGTTGCATAGCCCATCATTCAGTCTAGCTTTCTTTCTGTGCCTATTGTGCTTTCATCAGAGCTTCCATCCTCATTACTTAGCTGTCATGAGCTTTCTGCAATCCATATCACCAATAGTGAACTAACCGTTCATTTTTTCCTCCTCTTTGCTTCCAAATGTGTTAACCTAGATGGTGGTGAATAGAACAACAGAGGTATATATATATGCATATACGTGTAGTCTATATCTGCATCATCATTTTCCCATGACTTAGTGCTGCTGCCTCATGTCTCTCCCTTCTTCTTTGCATCGCCTTCTGTAGGCTAGATACCCGCTTTATCCCCAATCCCTCCTCTCCCCAAAGGAGCATGTGCCAGATAAGATAGCAGTAGTTTGATTACCAGGGCTTTCTGCAGCTGAACCTGGTGTTTGAAAGAGAAGAATGAGGAATCCTTGACTCTTAAGGTTATTGCAATAGAGCTGTGTGAGATGAAGAGTTGGATACTTTAGATGTTTATCAGCTATATCTAAAGCTGCAGACAACCCTGTCATTCTACTCATCCAGGACTCGTTTTTTAGGGTTGTGCATGACACTTACCCTCTGTGGTGTCAGCAAAAGGAAAGGTATTTCAGAATGGCGTCAATATGACCCACCCTTCTACAAGACTCAGTGAGATAGCTAGCATGGCTAAGAAGCTTGCTAACAAATTAGAAATGCATCTAGTTCCTATAAGGTTTCAATCTTTGGGGACTTAAGTGAATTGCTGCATGTTTTAGCATTTTTTAAGGAAGTAAAATGACCTTGGTATAAACAATCCAAAAATGTGTTATTGAATAGGCATTGGCTAACAAAGAGTTGAATTTGTGGATTCTTCATGGAATACAATTGCCCGTTATATAAAACCAATTTTGTGGTAGTACCTCTTCCCCCCAAAATTGCTTTTGTCATTAAAATTGGCATTTACTGTTGGTTAATTTCAATCTATATCAAATATATAAACTAACTGAATTTTGAGTTTCAATGCACAATTCTATCATCAGTAATAAAACAGCGGCACTAATCAAGCTATCAGCTATAAAGATTTTTCTCATCTCTATCTTAATTTCTTGAAATGTTGGCTTTTATATAGTTCTGTTATTGGATTACTAAAATTGCTCAGTCTCCGCCCTTGGTTCCTCCCTGGCTATTCTTCTGCATGTAAGTTTGGGGTTTATTAGAAACCCTGTGAGCAATTGGCACTGATCGAAACCTAGTACAGAATGGAACATAGACCTCAGCATATTTTGCTTCCTCATTTTTATTTGGGTAGGGTTATGATATTTGCCTGTTCAGGCAGGGGGCTGGCAGGAATCAATTGAACGTCTGCTATGTTTTCTTTACAGAGTGGCTTCACTCCGCTCCACATAGCTGCTCACTATGGAAATATCAATGTAGCCACATTGCTGTTAAACCGAGCGGCTGCTGTGGACTTCACCGCAAGGGT
This sequence comes from Piliocolobus tephrosceles, assembly GCF_002776525.5. Taxonomy (NCBI): domain Eukaryota; kingdom Metazoa; phylum Chordata; class Mammalia; order Primates; family Cercopithecidae; genus Piliocolobus; species Piliocolobus tephrosceles. Next base: position 56,262,993 of record NC_045442.1, on the reverse strand, counting down.
AAGAGCACAGCAATGTGTAATGCCTTTAAAGCATTTGAAATGATTTGATACTCTCTTTCCCTAACATGAGAAGGTTGGGACAAATTGCCTTCAAGAGTCCTTCCAGTCAGTGAAGGCTATGATTTCTACTCATCCTAGTGTATGTTCTTGCTTTTACATAGTTGTGCCTGTTTCCTAGCAGGAGAGGTAAACCAAGATCAGGAATGCTAGCTGGCATGGATAATAAATAAATATATAAATGCATATATAGAAGATGTGATTCAAGGAATCATGGCTGGGGACAACAAATGGTTCCCTAAGTTAAAATTTCTGAAACTCTTAGAAATTGGTCAGATGGCACTCAGTGCTCTAGAGATCAGGATCTTGACCTTACAATGGGAATGTTCTGGAATATCTGGGTGAGGCCTAAACTACAGAACCCAAATAATGAGACCATCTTTTGCCTTTATCTTCTGTCCCCTACAAACTTTCGTAATGAGTAACAAGGTTGTGTAACCTGAATAAGCTCATATCCATTGAAGAAAAGGATTACAATGTCATATGGCCCACTGCCCAGCAGGTTGTACATCCAAATAGGGTAGCACTGCCCTCAATTTAAAAACTGGTGTTCAGCTACCATCAGAAACACTGTCAGAAGTACAAGTGAAGCTGGAGGCAGGATGAAGTAGTGGCTGAAAGCCTAGACTCTGACTGAGATTCCTTGGGTTCAAATTTTGGCTTTCACTTTTTTTCCTGTGTCTATCAGTTTCCTCATTTATAAGATGAAATAATATGAATTATGAAATTAAATAAACAATTATAAAATATCATCCTCTCCCTCACTGAGTCACTGTGAAAATTGAAAAAGATAGCATATGTAAATCACTCAGCCAGTGCCTGACGTAGTATCATCACTAACAGCAGCGGTAGTAGTGAAATAGTCTGTTTTCACATTGCTATAAAGAAGTATCTGAGATTGGGTAATTTATAAAGAATAGAGGTTGAGCTGGCTCCTGCTTCTGCGGGCTGTACAAGAAGCATGATACTGGCATCAGCTCAGCTCATGGGGAGGCCTCAGGAAACTTAAGAATGATGACAGGAGGCGAAGCAGGGGCAGTCCCGTCACATGGCCAGAGCAGGAGCAAGAGAGCAAGAAGACTGGGGCTGCACACTTTTAAATGACCAGGTCTCATGAGAACTCCTTCACTATCACGAGGCCAGCACCAAGCATATGGTGCTAAACCATTCATGAGAAGTCCTTCCCCATGATCCAGTCACCTTCCACCAGGCTGCACCTCCAACATGGGGCACTACGTTTCAACATGAGATTTGGGTGGGGACATACATCTACACTATATCAAGCAGCACTGTTATTTTGAATGTAGCATTTGAAGTCTTATTTTTTGCTGAAGCTTCACTTCTTAGAAGAGAAATGGAGCTAGATGAGATAGGGAGATAGTGTATAATGCCAGCGCCAGCAGTACAGTGGTAGTTGCATCGGGAGTAAAAATAATATCATTTCTGAAGCCGTTCCTGACTGTAAGATGCCAGGCTATGCATTTTATCTCACATATACTAATACAAGGAAAGTTATAATTTATCCTTATTTTACATTAGAAGAAACCTAGGCTTAGAGATAAGAAGTAGCTGCTTTAGGATCACAGTGCTAGCAGGTTGGAAGAGGCAGGATTTCAGCCCCAAAGCTCTTAACCACTATTCTCTCCCCTAGGTAACTTAAAGGGGTTTATTTTACTTTTCCTCTTATAATTCATTAGTTCTATAAAAACTAATAAGGGCTGAGATTGTACTAATAGAAACGCTGTTTTCCTACCCTGTTGTCATGGGCTTGCTGAAAGCCTTCATCAGTTTAAATGACTGGAGAGCGTCTGTCAATTTTATTCACAATTTTTCTTATTGCATGAACTACATCCTTGATGTGGCAGATCCAAGGCCTGGTTTGACACTTTGAAGGACAAAGTTAAGCCCTTCTTTAAGTCAAGTATAAACAGGGTGTGTCAATGTTGAAGCTGAAGTTCATTTCAAGATGCATTCTTCTGGTTTTATTTCTGTAATTCACAGCATAATAAAAACCTCATTAAGTGACATCTTCTAATTAGGACATTTAGAAAATTTATATCAGGGTGGTGTGTGAAGTTTGTCTTTGTGCCTTTGTTCAGAAAAGTCCTGATGTTGCTGAAAACAAGAGGATTAGAGAAATGTTTAAGCAATTTAAGAGGACATATTACAGTATTTTCAGACTTTTTCAAGTAATTCTAAAGTGTTCATTTGCATTAAAACAATGACTGTGGTAATTACAAAAGATGCTTATTTATTGATTAAAAATCAGTGGAGACATCAGACCCGTGTTGTTAACCTCCCTGAGTTACCATATATGATTTAAAATACTTACACTGTGCTTTTGTTTAAAATATGTTAAAATTCAGACTTTTCACTGATCCAGAAATGCATTTTCCCCAGTCTTTCCCAATTAATGAGGTCTAATAGCATTCTGAGCTGAAGGCTGTGGTGGAATTTGATTTTATTTAATAGGATGCTTGGGCTGTTGCATATTCCCCAACGAGCTATGCTTCTCTCTGCAGTGGGTGATTAATGACTGGCTTTAGGGTACCTGAGAACTCTTTATAAAGAGCTTAAACTGAGGCAACTGCCAGCTGCCTCAAGCAATCCATTTTAGGTTCCAAATCTGTAGCAATTTTATTATATAATAATCTAGCATCTCCACTTTCATATTTCAGAGGGTTCTCCCTTCCCAGCTTCCATGGGGTCTTTCTAGGTCATAGTTTTCTCAGGAAGGTCACAGAAATAGCAGGTGAAAGTAAGATGCCCCTGAATACAGACAGGATCAAATTGTATCCAGTCAGGGCAATAAAGGGAGCATCATTAAGCCTCATTTGCTGAGAATTGGCTGCAAATTGTAACCATAAATCATATGCTTCAGAGCCAGGTTTGGAGAGAGGTATGGACGAGGTGGTTAGAAGTAGATTAAAGAACACCAGCACCCTTTGTCTTGGGGGGCTGCGATTTCTGTTTTCTGCCTGTGACAAAATACGGTAGGGGGTGGAAAATTTAAATCAGTGAAGAAAGAAGTATGGCAGATAGAGTCTTGCAGTTCTTTATAGCACCATAGACTGAAGGAATGTCCCAAAGAGTGACCACCTGCTAGCAAAGAGAGCTGGGGAAGAGCAAGTATGACAACACTTCTGGAATCATTTCCTGCATGCAATAGACATTCATTTCCAAAGCAGATAATAGGCAGAAACAAATGCGATGTGATTGAAGGGAGTACACCATAGAAGGAATTGCTTTCTCTGTTCGTTTGCAGTGCCAACTAATTTATGCAGCAGCAAAGCAGGTCCCAGTCAGTGATGAATGTATACCCCTGAGTAGCAGTTCTGGTAACTGATTTATAGCATACTTACCTGTTTTAATAACACTTTCCTTCAATTTTTATTATGATGTCAGTTTTGACTTTTGCATTATAACTTTACCATGTTTATGTAAGATATCCTGTCTGACATCGTCAGTATTTCCTTTTGGATTATCCTTGGAGATCTATTCAGGCTCGTGGGTCTGCTGCAGGGAGTTAATGCAGTAGCTGCTGAATGCTGCAATGTAGCATCAGCATTCTTCATTCTTTGAACTGAGTCTGCTGAGATGGCACTGACACTGTCTGAATTTATGCATGACCCTTACTCTCTTTGCAAATCATTCTAGCTCTCTTGGGAAAGAGAATGTAACTAAAACATACCAGAGCTACTACTGATTGTCATTCCAGTAAGGAGCATTTGTGCACTAGAGTAACAAAAGGCCAAATTATATTATGTGGATGCCTGCAAAGTTCCCTTTATTGATTGAAGAAGATAGATTAATACTTTGCTGGCTGAATTTTTTCATCAAATATAATGGACCACCTAATCTAATCTTCACTCTTGTCATTGGCCTTTCTCTTGTAAATTATTATTCAACTTCTCATTTTGAGAAGATAATTGAATAAAGCATTCTTCTGTTAGTCGTGCCATTTAGCACTTTTTGTTTTGATGTCTGAAAGGGTTAGGGATTTATGTGCTTGGATTCTACACCTCACTTGTTTCCAAAAAGATTTCAGGTGGTTTACAGATTAAAATATACAGATGGGAAGGGGGGGGACCAAGAAAGTAAATGTTACCAAGCAGCAGGAATGAGCCAGTAAATACAATGGAAAATAAATATAGGCCTTAAAAGCTTTGATATATGTAGTGGAAAGGGAAGCATAGATTAAAATAGAGTTTTCATTTTTGACAACTGAAATCTTATAGTTACCTATAGAGACAATTTTTGTGTGAAATAACTCAAACATTGTTTTTATCCTATGAATCCTTAAGAACAGAGAATTATATAGTTAGCAATATCTTTAATTACTATACTTTAAAAGGCTCAATTCTACTTCCTACTGCCTTTGACTGCTCTATCTCCATCTGTCAAGGCACCTTGCCCAGAGAAGCTGAGAGACTGTGGCCCAGCTACTTAGCTTTCTGATGTTCTAATTGTGTAGGAAAGAACTTGGCATGTATGGCACAGATCAATGACTGGTTAACATGTCCATTGGACTGCCTTTTTCAAATATTGGGTATTTTATACAAGGTTTTGATAGGTATTGGACCACATTCAGAACCCTATGAAATCATATAAAAGGTTACTTTATTTAAGATATTTTAATGTTTGGATAAAATGAGCGCAATGTTTTTAGATACTTGAACTACTAAGCCTGTTGGTGGAAAAATAAAAGTATTAGACTTCTCTTCTGCACTTACACACTCTTGGTAGGAATATAAATTAGTTCAGCCACAAATTGGAAAGCAGTTTGGAGATTTCGCAAAGAACTTAAACCAAACTACCACTCAACCCAGCAATCTCATTACTGGATATGTACTTTCAGAAGAAAATAAATTGTCCTACCAAAAAGACACATATCCACATGCTCATTGAAGCACTATTTATGATAGCAAAGACACAGAATCAACCTAGGTGCCCATCAACAGTGGACTGGATAAAGAAAATGTGGTATGTATACACTATGGAGTACCACACCGCCGTGAAAAAGGAACAAAGTCATGTTTTTTGCAGCAACATGGGTCCAGCTGGAGGCCATTATCCTAAGCAAATTAGTGCAGGAACAGAAAACCAAGTACCACATGCTCTCATGTATTCGTGGAAGCTAAATGTGGGGTACTCATGGACATAAAGATGATAACCACAGCAACTGGGGACTACTGTTGTGGGGGAGTTGAAAAACTACCTATTGGGTACTATGCTCACAACCTAGGTGATGAGATCTTTTGTACACCAAACTGCAGTGTCATGCAATATACCCACGTAACAAACCTGCACATATACCTCCTGAATATAAAAGTTGAAATTTTTTTTTAAAAAAAGACTTATGTTCTGTCCAAACCTGAGACCAACATGGCTTAGCACATGCATGAGCAAAACAGTATCCATGGATAAGCATTATCTGGGGATTTCTTTTCTAAATTCAATCCAATTTAGCAATATTTATAGAGCATCTACGATGAGCTGGACCTGAAGGTTCAGACTTGAGTTATCTACTCTACCATTAGTACTTATTACTAATGTGAGAATGCTTAGTACTTGATTAGTCCCTACTCTACCAATTTGTTCAGGCACCAAGGTGTGAAACCATATAATACAATTTCTCCTGTAAGTCCCCAAAACATAACTACATCTAGGCTATAATGCTGAACAGGACTTTTCTAAAATCTCAGGAACTGATGAAAGGAGTTGAAAGCAGAAAGGCAAAGCTGAAGGATAGGTCTTCTGTAACAGTGTCCCCAAAGACCACAGGCTGTGCCCCCTTCCTTGGAGTTCGTCTGGTGACCCCTCCTGAGTCGCCAGAGACGATTGTGTTGCAGGGTCTATCTCATTTTCCCTAAGTGGGAACCCCTTTACCAGATCTCTCCTAGCCAGAGTCCAGGCCTCTCAACCGCCTCTGGGCCCCAGTGAGGAAGGAAACTCTGTTTTCTCTATACCTGGGCTATGTTACTTCAGTAGCCACTAACTTGGGGAACTAGCTTTGATTTAAATAAATGATTTTTTTTTTCCAAGAGCATTTCAAGTACTCAATAGCTAGTGGTTACTGTTTTATTCAGTGGCACAGATATATCGCATGTCCATCATCACAGAAAGTTATTTTGAACAAAGCTGTGATACCATCCATCTTAGGCCTTCCTTCCCTTCAATGTCATAATGACCTGAAAATGCAACATTTTCCTCAAGGAAGATGGTTAGTCCCTGACCCCATAGGTGAGCATCACAGCCTGTACTTCTACTCACATTAGGCCTTAAATATAATTTTATTTATCTGCTATTGTCCATTTTCTACACTCTGTTTGCTATCTAAGGCCCTGGAAGGTTAAGATGCCCTAGTCATCCTCTGTCTCTAGGTTTTTCTTTGGCCCCAGGTGCTTACCGTGTGCCTGGGTTGTGCTAGTGACTTTAACATGAACTTAATTCTCTTAGTCTTTCAGTGGATGATTTGATTTTGCTGCCTGATAGCCTTTTTTCTATCTACCTTTCTTGACATATTAATAGAGTCAACAAAATGTTCAACTGCATTTCATTGAGCTAGAAGGCAATGAATGTAAAAACATCAGCAATTCTGCCTGCTACAAAATAAGTGCTCAGTAAATGTCTATTCCCTTCTTTTCTTCTGCAGGCGAGATTTATAGTAATAATGATTTTTTAACTTGTAATTTATTATCCAGCTTCTTTATTAGGCATTTTACACTTATTGTCATGTAACAATCCTATGAGGGCTAAAGTAAAAATGTAATAAAATATAGCTCTCTCCCACATCCTGTTTTTTCATGTCACATGCAGACTTTGAATTCCCGAAGAACAAACCTGTGTCATCTTACATACTTTGGAATACCTGGAGTATAGCCCAGTACCTGGTGCTGGGAGGGATTCAGTATATATTTATTGAATTCAAAAATGAATGAATAAATCACTTCTAGGTCTTTCTGTCCACCACTCCTGATCACTCTGCACCTATGCAAACCTGCTTTCCTCTCCCTAGCCTATCAAAATTCCTGTTACTTCAACTTGAATCTCTCCTGGTCTAGGAGTTGCTTTCCAAACTAAACTCAGATGCATTAAGGGAAATGGAAAAATTCACAGGATACTAATAGAATTTTAGACCAGTGCACCAAACCTAAGTGTTGAATGTCAGAGGCAGAGGGACAAGTTTATTTGAGCAGCAAGGAGACTTTGCATTCAGCTCTGTAGATGACCTTGGAAGACAGGCCCAGGCTAATTAGGCTAAGCCTAATACAAAAGTCTGTTGCCAAGCTTTGTTTAATTAAGAGTGTTTTAAGCAGAGCCTCAGGCTCTGGGCTGTGAAGGCCCAAAATGACCACCAGAAGATGCTAGAAAAGACATCAGCTACTGGAGCATGGAGAAGAGGTGAGCCTGGCTGACTCATCAGGAGTATGGCAGACTCCTGATGGCTTTTCAAGGGTGTAGGGCTTTTGGAGACTCTACTTTGGTTTGTGTAGTGATGCTTTTGCAAACATATCTTTAAAATACAATTGGCCCTCCATGTTCTTAGATTTCACATCCATGGTTTTAACCAACCATCGATGGAAGATATTTGGGGAAAAAAAAAACAATAAAAAATAATATAACATAGAATAATAATACAAATTTTAAAACAGTATAATAGCTATTTACATGACTTTTACATTGTATTGTTCATTGTAAATCTAGAGATCATTTAAAGTGTGCAGAGAGTGTGTGTAGGTTATGTGCAAATGCTGTTTTATATAAAGGACCTGAACATCCATGGGTTTTGGCACCCTCAGGAGTCTTGTAACCAATCCCCATGGATACCATGGGATGACTGTGTACTTTCCTCTCATTATACAAATCATGCTTTAAACAAAATACAATAAATCACAAGTGAGAAAATAAAAACCACTTACAGCAGTCATTTCTTTTAGCATTTGAATGTTCATCCCAACAGAGACCACACACACATACATTTCTTTCTTATGGGTACATATTTTTTAATAGGTTTATCTCCTAGTATAGGCTCAACAGCATTAAAGACAAAGACTTCTTTTCTTTCTTTTAAGGGTTATGTGAACCTCCTGAATGAAAATGGGGATTTGAGAGCCTTAGCAAAGGAATATGAGTTATGGGAAAGTAGCCATGTGTCTATTACATTAAATATATTCTTGTTGCCATGGTGATATTAACATTTCAGGAGGAACAAAACCAGTAAGTTTTTGTAAGGTGGCAGAATGGAGGAGATGCGTGTTTACATAGATTTACTCTTATAATTATGCCATGCAATCTCATTTCTGCCTTTTCCTGAATGCCACATCGAAGGAGAATCTCTTGCATACATTTTTTAAAGAAGTATTTTTATCTGACATCCATTTATATATTTGAACTTCATTGACATCTTCCTGTGTGGAGCGGGATCTATGTTCCTCACCTGAAGAGGTGCCATTTCTAAGTGACAGTGGAGTGAAGGGAGAAACATGTGCTGGACGCTGGACTCTTGTCTTGGCTGTATCATTGATCACTGATGTAGTCCAGGGCAAGTCCCTTTATCACCTGGCCTACAGTTATTTTAGCCAAATGAGAGAGACATCAGCCAATCCCAGGCTCTTGCCCTCTGCCCAAGCACCTTGTCTGACAGCAATGGAGACAGTCTTCAGCTTCCCTCCCCCTTTCACAGTAGGGGATGTATGGGACAGTAGTAAAGTAAACCACACTGTCAGACTGCTGGAGTCCCACACTGGCCTTGCGGCTTATCCTGGTGCTCTTGATAAGTTGTTTATGTTTCAGTATAATCATCCATATAATGGGTCCAGTGGATAGAACCTAATGCTCTCATTGTGATGATTGAATGAAATAATCCACAGAAATTGCTTAGCACAGTGCCTGGCCCACAAGACATGGGCAGGGACTCAAGACATGGTGGTGGTTGTCACTGCTTGCATCCAGGAGGGGATTCTGGCACTGCAAGGCACGTTCCCCTGTAAAGCGTGATGCAGGTCAGGTCGATGGCACCAAGGTAGCCCTCTAAAGTACACCTAGAAGGGATGTGGCTTCTCAGAATGAATTACATTGTTTGCGGTGGTGTTTGTCAGTATGAGAAAGTCAACCTTTAAGAAACCATTAATTAATGACATTGAGACAATAAGAAAGCCAATCAAATAAATCATAGAAATTGGAAGGTTTTTCACTTTTTCTCCTTGAATATGTGCCCTGACACCTGGAGTGCTGCTCTAGAGTTGTTGCTCTGAGAATATTTTTAAATGACCCTAAAAAATCCTATTTTGAAGTTGTGTGAAATAAAGTTCTATTAAGGTAGGAGTTGGCAAAGCTCACTTTATTCATTTGCACCTTAAAAGAGAATTTATTCATTAGCTGCAGAATTGTTATTTCCCCCATTCAGTGAAAATAACAGCTAGGGGCTGCCATGCCCCAGACTGATTGTCTGCTAAATGTTCCAGCACTTTGTCTACTCTCCTTGTCATCAGACAGTGCATTTGGATCTGCTCAGATGAACCCTGGTCCCCTCCTTGAGCACTGCAGTTCTTTCATGGCAGTGAAAAAAAATATTGCTCTTCTTCCTCTGGTGGTTTGAAGAATATACAGAAAGGGCAAAGGGGTACCTAGAGTGTAGGGGTTAGGGTTCGTAGCACTGAAGGGTTGCACAAGTGTCAGCCCCTTTGGACACAGGCATGATCATTTACTGGCCCTCTTCCAAACTTAAGCAAGAAGTTCTAAGAAAACAAATTCAGATAGAAGATCAGTATGGACCGATAATTGGTAGGAAAAAGTTGCAAAGCCAGGCTGTGATGGAAATATAGAAATGGGGATCAGCTCCAAGAAAAGGAAGCTGAAGCGCAGATGCAGGTGTGAAATGAGACTGGAGATGAATTGTGAGAGTCCAGCCCAGTGGGGAAGAGTCTCAGTGAATGCCAGCCTGGGCTGTGGGCACTGGCCTTGATCCTGTAGGCAGAGGGAGTTACTTATTGCAGGTCTTTGAGTGGGTAGAATGATGGCAGTAGTGTTTAAGGTGAATTATGACACATATGAAGGAGAAATCAGGAAACTGAAATTACAGGCTGTGGCTGACTCCAGTCACAGAAAGAAAAGAACGGACAGGAGCAGCATGTTGCCCCCTGGTGTGATGCACTTCTCCTTGCTGATGACCTCTGTGGAGTCTGGCCAGAGCCACTGGTTTTCAATGGAGGAAAAAGGAGCATCATCTGCCTTAAAAGATTTGGAAATTTGTAGAGGAATTTTTGGTTATCACAGTGGTGGTTGGCATGTAATGAGAGAGGACCAGGATGGCTTAGCCTCCTTCAGTGAATGGGGCAGTCTCACACAAATAATAGTGTCCCAACCAAAAGGCCAGTGGTGCCCCCATCAGACATGCTGGATTGAACATCTCTTTACAGCCAAGAAATGGAGCGTGAGATGTCCCAGGATGGGAAGGAAGGGCCCAGAAATCCATGGTTGGTCTGGGATGCTCCTCAGAAAGTGTCTAGCATCCCCCAGCAAAGCACCCCAGAGAGCGGTTGGTCAGAAGACCTTGAGGCTCTGTTCAGCTCCCACTGAAATATGAGGTGGAAAAAACAACACAAAATTCTAACTAATTTAGTTAATAGCTTTCATGTATCACTGGGTGCCAGGTACAGTAGCAAGTATTTTATTTATTATTCATAATAATTTCATGAGGTGTGGATATGATTTCCATTTTACACTAGGAAGCAAGAAGTTCTATAACTTGTACAAAGCCACACAAAGTAGTGGAGCTAATGCTAAGATACAGTAAAGTAAGACAATAAAAACTGTGTAGTTAATAATATTGTAACATCAAAGGCAATGTGTATTTGGGCTTTGACGTAATCCAAGGTCATCACAAGAAAACCAGAATTGACAGCAGCCTCTTGTGTTCCTGCTGGTGATTTGGTCTCTGCCTGGGCCAGGCTTGTGAGATGAATTAAATACATTTTTGAATCCCTAAATAAATGTACTATACCTAAATGTGTTTTGTAAGATGTAAGACATAAGATAAATTCAAGGCTATATTAAGGGATTATCAACACTGTCCCGGCCTGGGAGACAGAGTGAGACTCTGTCTCAAAAAAGACCCAGTCACCTGTAACATCTAATCATGCAAAGGTGGAAGACAATTTGTAATTAAGGGAGGAGATCCAAGATCAGCTTTCATCCTAGTCTTTCTCCTCCTCTGGCAACTCCTGGGATTGTGTGTATTGGCTGAGGGTGTGTGGGGGAGAAGCAGGTATGGGAATCTTTAAACATGGTGTGCCTTTCCCCTAAATCACTTGAGAACCAACAGGAAGACCTGGCAGTGCCTTATCTGAATTGTTGATGAGCCATCTCTATTAATTCAAAGGGATCCCTCTGACAGGATTAACAATAAACAGCCTCATACTATCCTTAAAGGAAAATAAGGCTTTTGAGTTATTTAGAGCAGAACAGATCCCAACACTCAGAGCCTGACTTCACAACAAACAGCAAACATCCAAGCATTTGCTGCTGCTTCCTGGGAAGGCCAGCACTGTCAGGTGTCTGATCAAATGGGATTAGTTGGTGTCTCTGAGAGGAGTGAGGTTAAGGAAATGTCACTGGCGTCAGTATCTTCAGTGTCAGTCTCAGCAAATCCAGTATGGACTTAATCTCCTTATCCAGAAAGCATACAGAGAAAAGTTAGTGTAGAATAAGCAAACAGTTAGCAAAACTGAAAAAGAGAAAAGGACTTTGTCTAAAAAGACCTATTTCATTTAATTAAAGTCTCATGAAGAAAGAGGAAAAAGCAACAACAAAAAAAACTTACTGACAATGGTGGTCATCTTTTTTTTCTTTTTCTTTCTTTCTTTCTTTTTTTTTTTTTTTTTTTTTTTTTGTTTGAGATAGGATTTCTCTCTGTCACCCAGGCTGGAGTGCAGTGGCACAATCTCAGCTAACTGCAAGCCCCGCCTCCCAGGGTCAAGCAATTCTCATGCCTCAGCCTCCCAAGTAGCTGGAATTAGAGGCGCACACCACCATGCCTGGCTAATTTTTCTATTTTTAGTAGAGATAGGGTTGCTGCATGTTGGCCAGGCTGGTCTTGAACTCTTGACTTCAAGTAATCCTCTGCCTCGGCCTCCCAAAGTGCTGTATTTTCAGGCATGAGCCACCATGCCCGGCCTAGTGGTCATCTTAATAATGATTACTATGGTATGAAGGAAGTTTCTGAGTTTATTTTATACTTGTGTCACTAATAGGTCATCTAAGTCAAATTTTTAAAAAGAAATGTCCTGCATATAGTGTCCTAGGAAGGTTAGAGTGTTTTCTTATCAGTCTATTCAAATATTAGAAATTTTCTTGAGTATATCCTTGAAATCTCAAATCCTTATCATTGGAAGTTATCATTGTTTGCATATGTTTTCTGAGATTCTTAAGGAATTTAAAAACTAGGCGTCCTCATGAAAAGAAATAAACTACTAATAAGTACTACAATATGGATGAACCTTGAAAACATGCCAAGTGAAAGAAGCCAGTCACACAAGATTACACATTATATAAACTCATTTTTGTGAAAGGTCCTGAATAGGCAAATCCATAGAGACAGCGAGTAGGTTAGTAGTTAACAAGGGCTTGGGAGACAGAGAAATGGGAAGTGATCACCTAATGGTATGGGATTCTTTTTTGAAAATGATGAAAATGTGCTAGAATTAGATACTGCTGCTGATCGTGGATCCTTGTGAATAGATTTAAAGAATCACTGAATTGTACACTTTAAAATGGTGAAGATTATGATATGTCAATCTTAATAATGCCATTGTAAACATAAACCATTAGAGAAAACTTTCAGTGGAAGATAATAAAAACTTACAGAAAAAAAAATGTTTTTATACTCTTAAGAAAATTAAAGGGAACAGAAGTTGAGTTCTCTAATTTTCCACATTGTATCAAAACCTATATGACTGTTAAATAGAATTTATCAAACATTTATTGATTACCTGTTCTGTGCTGGACAGTTAGCAGATGCAACCTTTTCCCTTAGATGCTAAAAGAGTTTTCAAAAGATACATATTTATAGGGTGAACAAGGATGATAGTAACCTTTGCTTCCATGTATTTCCTGTGCTTTCTCTGTGAACTTATTCACTAATCATTGTTCCATTTCTGTATATACTAGAAATAATGCTAAAGTATAAGAGAATAGAATTAGAAAACATAAAAATCTTAAAATGTATGGTTTTAAATGTAAATCACACACTGAAATCTTCATCTTCAATTTGTTACACGACTTTGACTAACTTATTTTTTAGTTGAGTAATCTTTGAGGGGGAGGGGCCAGGGTTAATTCGTGAAGATTCTATTGGTGCGGGTGCTTTATATGATTAGGGGCGTTGATTAGTAGTGGTTACTGGTTGAACATTGTTTGTTGGTGTTTATATTGTGATTGAAATTACTCGTGGTAATAGATTATGTTATTAGGAGTGGGATTAGGATAAGAGGAATAAGGAAAGAGAGGAAATAAAGTTTAATTATACCTTTTTGGGTAGTTGTGGTGATGGAAGTATAATAATGGCAAGGGTTACTTTAGATCGCTGTGTCTTTCTACCCAAATTATTTTATAATATCTTTGTGAGATGCAGTCATTTCATACATTTCTAAATGTCTGTATAATAAGAAATAAAAATAATATAACACCTAATAGTTATAGTGTTTGCTAAATGCCAAGCACCATTCTTAAGACTCTATACTTATTAACTCATTTATCCTCATCACAGTGTATTGTCTTAGTCCACTTGTTGTTGCTATAACAGAATACCACAGACTGAGTAATTTATAAAGAAATAAACTTCTTATAGTTCTGGAGGCTGGGAAGTCCAAGGTGGTGGGGCTGCATCTGGTGAGGGTCTTGTTAAGATGGTGGAGGACATCATATGGTGAGAACAAGAGTATGCATGTCCAGCTCAGGTCTTTCTCCTCTTCTTGTAAAGCCACCAGTCCCATTGTGGAGTCTATACCCTGATGATCTTATCTAATCATTAATCCCTGCCAAGGACCCTACCTACAAATTCCATCAACATATGAATTTGGGGATTAAGTTTCTAACATATAAAATTAGGGGGACATATTCAAACCATAGCAACTATGATATGAGTAAGTACTATTATTAGCCTAATTTTACAGATAAGAAATCTGTGATACAGAGAATTTAAGTAAACATACCTAAGGTTAATTAGCTAGTATGGGGCAGGCCTGGAATTTGAACCTAAGCAATCTAGCTCTTAACCACTGTCCTGCCCTGCCACAATGCAACCTTCCTCTCTTAGCACACTCTTAGGTGCTCCAGAAATGCTTCAATAGTAAGACATCAGTATATGTTAGTACACTACAAAGTATGGTGACAGCATGACCTGGTCTAGCAAAAAAAATTATGAACTTGGGATCAGACAACTGATGGCAGTTTTGTGACCTTTGGCAAGGTATTTTGACTTTGAGGGTCTTCAAAAAATCAAATTTTTCAGATTTTTAAAGATTTCCTTATCTGTAAAATTGTAGGCCCTTACGGACTATTACAACCCTTTGCCGACGCAATAAAACTCTTTACCAAAGAACCCTCAAAGCCTTCAACCTCCACTACTACCCTCTATATCATTGCTCCAGCTCTAGCCTTTTTCATTGCCCTCCTCCTATGAACACCCCTCCCTATACCTAATTCCCTAATTAATCTCAACCTAGGACTTTTATTTATCCTAGCTACGTCTAGCCTAGCTGTCTACTCCATTCTATGATCAGGATGAGCATCCAATTCAAATTATGCACTAATCGGAGCACTACAAGCAGTTGCCCAAACAATTTCATACGAAGTAACCCTTGCCATTATTATACTGTCAGTCTTACTAATAAGTGGCTCATTCAACCTTCATACACTTATCACAACACAAGAACACCTCTGACTTCTCCTACCCTCATGACCCTTAGCCATAATATGATTTATCTCCACACTAGCAGAAACCAACCGAGCCCCCTTTGATCTAACAGAAGGTGAATCAGAACTAGTTTCAGGCTTTAATGTTGAATATGCTGCAGGCCCCTTTGCCCTTTTCTTTATAGCCGAATATATAAATATTATTATAATAAATGCCCTAACAACTACAATTTTCCTAGGAACATTATATCCCATCCATTCACCAGAACTATTCACAACATGTTTTATTACCAAAACACTCCTCTTAACTTCCCTATTCCTATGAATTCGAGCAACCTACCCCTGATTCCGATATGATCAACTTATACACTTACTATGAAAAAATTTTCTACCCCTCACACTAGCACTTCTCATATGATATATCTCAACACCCATTATAATCTCTGGCATTCCCCCTCAAAACTAGAAATATGTCTGACAAAAGAGTTACTTTGATAGAGTAAATAATAGAGGTATTTAATCCTCTTATTTCTAGAATTATAGGCATCGAACCTACTCCTGAGAATCCAAATTCCTCCCTGCTACCTATTACACCCTATTCTAAAGTAAGGTCAGCTAAATAAGCTCTCGGGCCCATACCCCGAAAATGTTGGTTATATCCTTCCCGTACTAATTAACCCACTAGCCCAACTTATTATCTACTACACCATAATCATAGGCACTATCATCACATTACTGAGCTCACATTGATTCCTTGCCTGAGCAGGCCTAGAAATAAATATATTAGCATTTACTCCAATCTTAATTAAAAAAGCAAACTCTCGTTCCACAGAAGCTGCTACCAAATATTTCCTTATACAATCCACCACATCTATAATTTTCATATTAGCAATTATCTACAACAATATAATCTCCGGACAATGAACCATAATAAATAAACCCGACCAACTCCCATCCTTAATTATAACAATAGCCCTTACTATAAAACTAGGAATAACCCCCTTCCACTTTTGAGTTCCAGAGGTCACCCAAGGAACATCCATAATTCCAGGCTTACTTCTCCTCACATGACAAAAATTAGCCCCCATCTCAATCATATATCAAATCCACCCATCAATCAATACAAGCATCCTCCTAACCCTCTCAACTCTATCCATTATAGTAGGTAGCTGAGGAGGCCTCAACCAAACACAGCTACGTAAAATTATAGCATATTACTCAATTACACACATAGGCTGAATAATGATAACATTAACATATAACCCAAATATTACAATCTTTTATTTATTTATATATATTATTCTAACAACCACTGCATTTTTAGCTCTAAACCTAAACTCAAACACCACAACCCTAATACTAGCCCGCCCCTGGAACAAATTAACCTGATTAATACCACGAATATCATCCACCCTTCTATCTATAGGAGGTCTACCCCCACTAACAGGATTTATACCAAAATGGGTTACCATTCAAGAACTCACAAGAAACAACAGTTTCATCATCCCCACTATCATAATTATTATAACCCTACTTAATTTATACTTTTATATACGCCTAATTTACGTCACCTCTATAACATTACTCCCTACAACTAATAATATAAAAATACAATGACAATTCGAAAACACGAAACCAACACTTCTCATTCCCCCAGTCATTATTCTCACTACCCTCCTCTTACCAATAACAACCCTAGCTATATTCTAGAAACTTAGGTTAATATAAGACCGAGAGCCTTCAAAGCCCCTACTAAGTTAAATTATACTTAGTTTCTGAAACATATTAAGGACTGCAAAACTCTACTCTGCATCAACTGAACGCAAATCAATCACTTTAATTAAGCTAAGCCCTTACTAGATCAATGGGACTCAAACCCACAAATATTTAGTTAACAGCTAAACGCCCTAATCAACTGGCTTTGACCTACTTCTCCCGCCGCGGGGAAAAAAAGGCGGGAGAAGCCCCGGCAGAGGTCTTAGCTGCTCCTTTGAATTTGCAATCCAACATGAAAATCACCTTGGGGCTGGTAAAAAGAGGGCTCAACCTCTGTCCTTAGATTTACAGCCTAATGCTTACTCAGCCATTTTACCTTTTATTTCCACCTATGCTCATCAACCGCTGGTTATTCTCTACAAATCATAAAGACATTGGAACTTTATATTTATTATTCGGAGCATGGGCTGGAATTATAGGAATGGCTATAAGCCTTCTAATCCGAGCCGAACTAGGTCAACCCGGTAACCTATTAGGCAATGACCATATTTATAATGTTATTGTTACGGCCCACGCATTCGTCATAATTTTCTTTATAGTTATACCCATCATAATTGGAGGTTTTGGAAACTGGCTAGTACCCCTAATAATTGGCACTCCTGACATAGCATTTCCCCGCTTAAACAATATAAGCTTCTGGCTTCTCCCACCATCTTTCCTGCTTCTTCTCGCATCAGCCATAGTAGAAGCTGGCGCCGGAACTGGCTGAACGGTCTACCCCCCTCTAGCAGGAAATTTCTCTCATCCAGGGGCCTCTGTAGATCTAACCATCTTCTCACTCCATCTAGCAGGTATTTCCTCTATCTTAGGGGCTATTAACTTCATCACAACTATTATTAACATGAAAACCCCCGCAATTTCCCAATACCGAACCCCTTTATTCGTTTGATCAGTTCTAATTACAGCAGTCTTATTACTTCTATCCCTTCCCGTACTAGCTGCCGGCATCACAATACTATTAACAGACCGAAATCTCAATACTACCTTCTTCGACCCTGCCGGTGGAGGAGATCCTATCCTATATCAACACTTATTCTGATTTTTTGGTCACCCCGAAGTCTATATTCTTATTCTACCTGGCTTTGGGATAATCTCTCATATTGTGACATACTACTCTGGAAAAAAAGAACCATTTGGGTATATAGGCATAGTCTGAGCTATAATATCTAATGGGTTTTTAGGCTTTATTGTATGAGCTCATCATATATTTACAGTTGGTATAGACGTTGATACACGAGCCTATTTCACCTCTGCCACTATAATCATTGCTATTCCAACTGGCGTCAAAGTCTTTAGCTGGCTTGCTACACTTCACGGGGGTAATATCAAATGATCTCCCGCAATACTCTGAGCTCTAGGCTTTATTTTCCTTTTTACCGTAGGAGGTTTAACCGGTATCGTATTAGCAAATTCATCACTAGATATTGTATTACATGATACATATTATGTCGTAGCTCATTTCCACTACGTCTTGTCAATAGGAACTGTCTTCGCCATTATAGGAGGCTTTATCCACTGATTTCCTTTATTCTCAGGTTATACTCTAGATCAAGTCTGCACCAAAGCCCACTTCACAATTATATTTGTAGGCGTAAATTTAGCTTTCTTCCCACAACACTTTCTTGGTTTATCCGGGATACCTCGACGCTACTCTGACTATCCTGACGCCTACACCACATGAAATATTGTATCATCCATAGGCTCCTTTATTTCCCTAGTAGCAATATTATTAATAGCATATATGATCTGAGAAGCCTTCGCCTCAAAGCATAAGGTCCTATTAATTGAACAACCCACCTCTAATCTAGAATGATTACATGGCTCCCCCCCACCATATCATACATTTGATGAGCCAGCCTTTATCAAAATCAAATAAAAAAGGAAGGAATCGAACCTTCTGAAACTGGTTTCAAGCCAGTTCTATAGCCCCTATAACTTTTTCAATTAAGATATTAGAAAAATTATTTCATAGTTTTGTCAAAGCTAAATTATAGGACATACCCTATATATCTTATGTGGCCCACCCAGTTCAACTAGGCCTACAAGATGCCACATCCCCCATCATAGAAGAATTAATCGCCTTCCACGACCATGCCTTTATAATCGTATCCCTAATTAGCTTTCTAGTCTTATACGTTCTATCATCAGTACTCATAACAAAATTAACTAGCACTAATATTACAGATGCTCAAGAAATAGAAACTATTTGAACAATCTTACCCGCAATTATCGTTGTCTTAATTGCTCTCCCATCCCTACGCATTCTTTACTTAACAGATGAAATTAATAACCCATCCTTCACTATTAAATCAGTTGGTCACCAATGATATTGAACCTATGAATACACAGATTATGGGGGTCTAATCTTTAATTCTTATATACTCCCCCCATTATTCTTAAACCCAGGGGACATTCGACTTCTAGAAGTTGATAACCGAGTAGTTCTTCCAATCGAAGCCCCTGTTCGTATAATAATTACATCTCAAGACGTCCTGCACTCATGAACTATCCCCACACTAGGCCTAAAAACAGACGCAGTACCTGGACGCTTAAACCAAACAACATTCACTGCTATATGACCAGGCGTCTACTATGGACAATGCTCAGAAATTTGCTGTGCTAACCACAGCTTTATACCAATTGTCGCAGAACTAATTCCACTAAAAATTTTTGAAATAGGGCCTGTATTCACCCTATAAATAAATAGCATCACCTTACTTCCCCCAACCCAAGACATCCACAGACTCACTGTACAGCTATCACAGCATTAACCTTTTAAGTTAAAGATTGAGGGGATACTCTTCTCTGCAGTGAAATGCCTCAACTAAACACATCTACATGGTTCATTATCATCACAACCATGCTTCCCACACTACATATTATTATACAATTAAAATTACTAAATACAAATTATTACTTACCCCCACACAAAAAATCTCTAAGACACAAGCCCACAACAACCCTTGACAACTAAAATGAACGAAAATTTATTTACCTCATTCATAACTCCAACAATTCTAGGCTTACCTGCTGTAATTCCCATCATTCTGTTCCCCACACTACTACACCCAACTTCCAAACATCTCATTAACAACCGACTAATTACCATCCAACAAAACCTAACTCAATTAACTCTAAAACAAATTATAATAATTCACAACACCAAAGGACAAACCTGATCTCTAATACTTATGTCCGTAATTATTTTTATTGCCACGACCAACCTCCTCGGACTCCTACCACACTCATTCACACCCACCACCCAGCTGTCTATAAATTTAGCTATAGCAATCCCCCTATGAGCCGGTACAGTAATCATAGGATTTCGCTTCAAGACTAAAAGCTCTCTAGCTCACTTTCTACCACAAGGTACATCCACACCCCTCATTCCTATACTAGTAATCATTGAAACTATCAGCTTATTTATTCAACCAGTAGCCTTAGCTGTACGCCTGACCGCTAATATTACAGCAGGCCATCTACTCATACATCTAATGGGAAATGCCGCACTAGCATTATCAACCATTAGTCTCTCCGCAACTTCACTCATCTTAATACTCCTAGTATTATTAACAATCCTAGAAATTGCAGTCGCCCTAATTCAAGCCTACGTCTTCACACTCTTAGTAAGCCTTTATTTACATGACAATACTTAATGACTCACCAAACTCACCCTTACCATATAGTTAAAGCTAGCCCATGACCATTAACAAGAGCCCTCTCAGCTCTCCTAATAACATCTGGCCTAATTATATGATTCCACTTTTACTCCACTACCCTACTAGCATTGGGGTTATCAACTAATCTGTTAACAATACATCAATGATGGCGTGATGTCGTCCGAGAAAGCACCTATCAAGGCCACCATACAGCATCAGTCCAAAAAGGCCTTCGCTACGGAATAGTTTTATTTATTATTTCAGAAATTTTTTTCTTTGCTGGTTTCTTCTGAGCATTTTATCACTCAAGCCTCGCCCCCACCCGTCACTTAGGAGGACACTGACCACCAACAGGTATTACCCCACTAAATCCTCTAGAAGTACCTCTTCTAAATACTTCTGTACTACTTGCATTGGGAGTCACAATCACTTGAGCCCACCACAGCCTAATAGAAGGTAACCGAAAGCAAATAATCCAAGCCCTATCCACTATAATTTTATTAGGCATCTACTTCACCCTACTACAAGCCTCAGAATATTATGAAGCACCCTTTACCATCTCCGATGGCATTTATGGCTCAACATTTTTTATTGCTACCGGTTTCCACGGACTTCACGTCATTATCGGATCCACATTTCTCACCATCTGCCTTATTCGCCAACTACTATATCACTTCACATCAAACCACCATTTCGGCTTTGAAGCTGCCGCTTGATACTGACACTTTGTAGATGTTGTCTGACTGTTTCTCTATATTTCCATTTATTGATGAGGTTCCTATTCTTTTAGTATAATCAGTACAGCTGACTTCCAATCAACTAGCTTCGATAACACTCGGAAAAGAATAATTAACCTAGCATTAATTCTAACAATCAACACCCTTCTAACCCTGATACTAATAATTATTATATTCTGACTACCCCAACTCAACTCCTATACAGAAAAAGCCAATCCCTACGAATGCGGCTTCGATCCACTAAACCCCGCTCGCATTCCTTTCTCTATAAAATTTTTCCTGGTGGCCATTACTTTTCTACTATTTGACTTAGAAATTGCCCTATTACTACCTCTACCATGAGCTCTCCAAACAACAAATCTTCCCGTAATAATTAAATCATCAATTATATTAATTACTATTCTAACCCTCAGCCTAGCCTATGAATGAACTCAAAAAGGGCTAGATTGGACTGAATTGGTAAGTAGTTTAAACAAAACAAATGACTTCGACTCATTAGATTATGATAGTCATACTAACCAAATGCCCATTATTTACATAAGTATTACCCTAGCATTCATCATTTCACTCCTAGGCATATTAATCTACCGTTCACACCTAATATCATCACTACTATGTCTAGAAGGAATAATACTTTCACTATTTATTATAAGTACTCTCCTAGCCTTAAACACACACTCCCCTTTAGCTAATATTGTACCTATTGCCCTATTAGTATTTGCCTGACCAACATGGAGAAACCTTATCTCTACTAAAAATACAAAATTAGCGGGGTGTGGTGGCACATGCCTGTAATTCCAGCTATTAGGGAGGCTGAGGCAGGAGAATTGCTGGAACCCAGGAGGCAGAGGTTGTGGTGAGCTGAGATCATACCATTGCACTCCAGCCTGGGCAGCAAGAGCGAAACTCCATCTCAAAAAAAAAAAAAAATAATAATAATAATAATATATATGTATATATATTCACACACACACACATATATATATTTGGATCAATGTATTTTAGAATGCATATATATTTATGTATAACAATTGATCTTATTTGTCATAGTTTGATATCTTTAATAATATATCCATGTTTTCCATGTCATTAAATTATCACAGTATACCTTCAAATATGGTATGAGCCTGACAACAGTATAGTTCCAATTCCTCCTTTTCATCTATGTGTGATTGTGGTCATACAAGTTACTTTTGCATATATTGGAAACCCCATGATTCATTGTTTTTGTCTTTACTGTGGACCATCCGTTATCTCTTTTATTTGCTTCATTTTTTGCCATTTCCAGAGCCCTTCATTTCTTGGTGCAGGTCTAAGTTTCTGTTTACTATCATATTCCTACTCTCTGAAGAACTTTGAACATTTTATGTATCCTAGGTCTGCTGACGATGAATTCTCTTAGCTTTTGTTTATCTTTAAAAGTCTTTATTACTCCTTGAATTTTTTAAAGGTATTTTCATTTGGTATAGAATTCTTATTCGACAGTCAGTATTTAAAGATGTCACTTCTTTTTTTCTGGATTGCATAATTTCTGATGAGGAGTCCGTTCTACTTGTTATCTTTGTTCTCTGTGTGAAGTGTGTCTTTTCTCCTTGGGCCACCATCAAGATTTTCCCTTTATATTTCATTTTTGGCAATTTGACTGTTGTGTCTAGTTGGAGAGTTTGTTTATTGTTCATCTTGCTTGGTGTCTCCTGAGCTTCCTGGGTTTGTATTTTTCTGCCTTTCATTACTCCAAGAAAATTCTTGACCATTCATTACCTCTTCAAATTTGTCTTCTGTCCCATTCTGTCTCTTCTTATACAACTCTCATTAGCTGTTTTGTATCATCCCACAATTCTTGGAGGCTCTGTACTTTCTTTTCCACTCCTTTTTCTCCTTCATGTTTTTATTTTAAATAACTTAAATTGACATATCTTTGAGTTCAATGGATCTTGTCTCAACTGTGTGAAGTCTACTGAGGAGCCCAAAAAAGGAATTCACTCTGATACTGCAATTTTTCTTATCAGATGTTTCCATTTGACTCTTTGCTAAAAATCCCATGCCTTTGCTGCAGTTCCCTATCTTTTCATGCATGTTATTCCTACTAGATAGAACACTGGATATTGTGTGTAGAAGAGGAGAGATTGAGTTAAATAATATTTTGGCCTGGAAATGAGCATACTCATACCTTTTCTTCTGTGCTGCAAATGTGACAGGTGGAGCCTGTTTAGGCAGGAATTGAGCTGAGTTTACATTTTGTTTCAGGCTTAGATTCCTCTAGTGGAGGGCTGCCATTGCCTTCTGCTTAGGGTGGAGGCTGGGGCATCAGAGAATGTTGCTTAGTGTTCGTGCTCCACCCTGAGCTTTCTCTGCACACCTGCAGCACAGAGGAGGTCTCCCCACACTCCTGCCTTACCTCAGCAGTTGACTACTCTTGCTTGTTACTCTGCTAGGCTGGTGCTAGGGGCGGGGGTCTTTCATGTAGGCTCAGACTCAGTCTTTAGGGTGTGTGCCTGGGTTCAAGGTTGGGTCTTTCTCCACATTCCTGCCCTTTCCACCACAGCAGCCACACTCTGTCCTAATGTGTGGTTACAGATTTGAAGGCTCTTTATATAAGCTGCCAAATTGCGTTCTAGCAAGAATGTACAAATTTACGTTTCACCAGCAGCAAACGAGGGTTCTCTTAGGCAGGCCTTCTAGCTCTAACATCACTGAGTTTCTTTGATATGTTGGGATTGCATAATTCTGTTGCTTGCTTATACAGTGGAAATGCAACACACAGCCTTACTCATAGTAGGGCATAATCCATTTTTATTGGTTAGCTGAGGAATCAAAATACGAGTAGTCCATTGTGTGGCCCTGAGGTACCACTTTGATTTTGATTTGGGCACATCCACAATGTGACTCAGGAATAAAAGGTGTTTGCATTTTATTGGAAGCTGCATTTGACAGAGATGAGAAGCTGGGTTTTTAAACAGAGATCTTCTGAACCCTGCCTGAAAATACCACAGCCTGAGGGTCTGGAAGGCTGAATTCTAATCCCAATTCTGCCTCTAATTAGCTGTTTCTTAATCTGCACTTTACCAGTTCTGTGCCTCACTTTCTTTATCCCATGGGATTAATGATACTTATCCTATTTCAGTGGATTGTTGTGAGGGTAAAATGAAATTACAGAAGTGCAGGCCCTTTACAACACTGTTTAAGTGCTGTAGAATATAAAGTATTTCTCTAGGAAGGGCCGGAGAGGTGGAGAAAATGTGAGAATTAGAAACTCAAGGCACCTTTTTGTCATCTCCACATCCACAGTATGAGCGAGTGCGTAAATATGGAATAGAGTGAAATTAGAAATAGATTTCTTCCTCTCACTAAACTTAGCCTGTTTGTGTAAAGTTTAACTAAGTCTTTCTCAACCAGTGAGGTCATAGTTTTAAAGGGAAATGGTATGCCAGCCCTTACTCACACTGGGAAGTGATGAGGTCTTCATGTCACGTCCCACTTGGGGCTCAGTGAGCTCCTATTGGTCGGTGTTTCCTTTATTCCCAATCTGACCCTCCACCTGCTGTCTCAGCTCTAGAATTCATCCACTATGCCGCTTGGGTCACTAGAGCAACACACACTTGTACTCAGAAAATAGAGATAAGCAAGCAGATCTCAAAGTCGTCATGAAATTTATTTCCTTCTTTCACTCACAACAAATAGTCCTCCACACCAAAAAAGACCACAGAGTGCACAATGGCACAGCCTATAGTTTCAGTTCCTCTTTTGTAACCTGTTATACACAGTTGAAAGCTGTGCAGCTACAAGCTGGTAGGCCTAGAGCAGGGGTCAGCAAACCACTGCCTACAGGCCAAATCCAGCCCACTGCCTGTTTTCATAAATAAAGTTTTAGGAACACAACCGCTCCCATTTCTTTATATATTGCATGTGCCTGTGGCTGCTTTTATGCCACAATGGCAGAGTTCAGTAGATACAAGAGACTGTATGGCCTGCAAAGCAGAATATATTTGTCATCTGTCCCTTTGCGGAAAAAGTATACCTACATCCCGGGAAACAGCAATATTAGTCTGTTTACTTTCCACCAGCATTACTAAGAGAAATTTGTTTTCCTCAGGTCTCTTTCTTCTTTCGTTTAAGATTTATATTTTAGCATCTAAGAATAGTGAGCAAAGAGAATGTGCAGCATTTCCATCTGTGGAAAGGTTGTAAACCCAACCCTAACCCTACAACCATTAAAAGTGTTTAACTAGAAAAGCTTATGTAAAATACAGGGAGAAAAAGACATGTTAACTCCCCATGAGGTCTCAATCAGTCAAATCCAGGCTGTGGAAGAGTCTACACAATAAGTTACCCAGTTTCTTCAATAAATAAATGAACGCAGGGGGAAAAAGGTGGGATAGAGGAGCTGTGGAGATTAAGAAAGACTTAAAGGACTTTCAACCTAATGCAATATGTCGACCTTCCAACTTGAGCAGACTAATGGAGATAGCTGGAGATAATGGGAGGACTTGAACATGGAGGGGGTCTTGGGTGCCATAAAGGAATTACTTTTACTTTCTTTGTTATGATAATGGTATTGTAATTTTTTGAGATATCCTTATCTGTTAGAGATAAATTGCAGTATTTATGGGTAAAATAACATGATGCCAAGAATTTTCTTTCTGCTCTTCCTAAACTCCCTCAGGAAAAAAAAAGGAAAAAAAAAAAAAAAAACAGTAGGGAACATAAAAGAAATAATATTGGCAAAAGGTTGGTGTTTACTGAACCAGGGTAAGGAGCAACTTGAAATTCATTATGTTTTTTTTGCCCAAACTTTGTGTATGTTGGAATTTTTCATTATTGTGTTTTTTAAAATCATGCATTCAAGAGTTTAAGTGTTGAACAGTTGAATCCTGGTTCTGCCAATTGTTTCTGCATGTGTAAAATGTGGATTGCAATTCAGATTATATATGATATTATGAGGATTGTGAGAATTAAATGAGATAGTAAAGAGTTTAGCACAGTCCCTGACATGCAGGAAGTGATCAATACTTGATAGTTACTATATTGTTTCTGTTATCAACTTATAAATCAATAATCCCTGTGAACCTAGCTCATTTATGATGTAATTGATTCTTTGTGAACAACAGAACTTAAACTCATATTGCTGCTACACAAGAATAAGCCACGCATGGGGGTGCACACCTGTAGTTCCAGCTACTTTGGGAAGCTGAGGCAAAAGGATCATTTGAGCTCAGGAATTTGAGACCAGCCTAAGCAACATAGCGAGACTCTGTCACTTAAAAAGAAAAGAAATAAAATAAAATAAGAAATCAGGGAATTGTTTTCAATGTGTGCATACGTTTCCTTGACAGTCTGGAAACAATCATAGTGCCTGTAAGATGCTTGGAGAGAAGAATAACTATGGTAGCCTTCCACTGAAATCAAGGAGAACACAATTAGAATTTCAGATAACCCTAACAATCTGGCTATTCTTCAAATATTTGTCAGATAAGAATTACAGTTTTCATGAGACTGCTAGCAAATGCCTGTAAACACATATAAGCACCAAGGGGATAGGAAGTCATGTGACTATGTATAGAAGTAACAGATTTTCCAGTTTGAGTTCCTATTGTCTCTCCTTGACAACCTGATGCTCCCAACGGAACCTGGGAAAGGCTCCAAGTCATATGACACTCCTTTAAATTCAGTCTGTACTGACTTAATCAGCTTGTTAGTCAACCACTCACTAGCCAGTATGTATCACTCCTCACATTTATAGAAAAATACATTGACTTAAAAATGCAGGCTTTTTGAGCAAAAAAAAAAAAAAAAAAAAAAAAAAAAAAAACAAATTATCACTTCAACCATCAGTCACCTCAAGTGACTGAAATAAATTAACTTGGACCCTGCCTCACAGATTCCCTTACAATTCATTCCTTTTTAAAGTTGCCTTCTGAAGAAAATTCCTGTCAGAAGTGTTAGGAAGCACACTGTTCATAAAGGATGTTTAGAAAAGAAGAGGGGAAAATGGGGATATGTTGGGGAAAGTTTAGAAGGGAACATTTTGTTGAAGCCAAAAATATCAACTCTGTACATTTTTTTCCTCTTCTTCTCAGAATGACATCACTCCTTTACATGTTGCATCAAAAAGAGGAAATGCAAATATGGTAAAACTATTGCTCGATCGAGGAGCTAAAATCGATGCCAAAACCAGGGTAAGTGTGCAACTTATGTACCTGCTTCTACTTATATTCAGGAAGTAGGAGCACTTTTCCTAATACCTTTGCACTGATACAACATGAGCTTTATTTTTTGTTCTATTTGTTATAGTCTCTTGGAAAATGATTGCTACTTTTATTCTTTTTAAAATGGGATGGCCATCCATCTATATTTGTAAATACTTAATTCACAGTTAAATGGTACCTGGCTTTAAAAGGTCTAGAGTTTTTGTTGCATTTAATTTTCAAGACACTGTAAGCTAAGCTATTCGGTCAGTTTGATACTAAAACTGCAAGTTATTCTATTTAAAAACCAATCTGTCTACCCGTGTGCACTGCTGGTAGAAATGTAAAATGATGTGACTGCTATGGAAAACAGTGTGGAGCTTCCTCAAAAAAAATTAAAAATAGAGCTACCATATGATCCAGCAATCTCACTTCTGGGTATATGTCCAAAATAATTGAAAGCAGGATCTCAAAATATTTGCATAACCACGTTCATAGCAGCAATAGGCAAGAGGTAAAAGCAGCCCAAATGTTCGTGGACAGATGAATGAATTTTAAAATGTGGTATATACATACAATGCAGTATTATTCGGCCTTAAAAAAGAAGGAAATCTTGTTGCATGATACAGCATTGATGAACTTTGAGGATATTATGCTGAGTGAATATACCAGTTACAAAAGGACAAATACTGTATGATTCCACTTATAGGAGACATCTCGAGTATGGAAAATCATGGGAAAAAAGTAGTATGGTGGTTGGCAGGGACTAGGGGTAGAGGAAATAGTTATTTGATGGGCATAGAGTTTTAGTTTTGCAGGATGAAAAAGTTCTAGAGATCTGTCACACAACAATGTGAATGTGGTTAACACTGAAGCGTCCACTTACGGATTGTGAAGGTAAATTTTATGTTGTAGGTATTTTACCATAATTAAAAAATTTTTAAAGGCTGGGCCCAGTGGCTTACAACTATAATCCCAGCACTTTCAGAGGCCAAGGCAGGAGGATCACTTGAGTCCAGGAGTTTGGGACCAGCCTGGGCAGCACAGCAAAACCTCTATCTCTACCAATAAAAGAGAACAAAATTAACTGCTAGTGGCGGCATGCACCTATAGTCTTGGCTATACAACAGGCTGAGGCAGGAGGATCGCTTGAGCCCAGGAGTTCAAGGCTACAGTAGGCTTTGATCACACCTCAGCAACAAAGTGAGACCCTGTCTCTAAAACAAAACAAAATGACTTTTTTTTAATTAAAAAATTATAAAAACCCACAAATATGTCTAATCTAGGTGTTTATGGCATGTTGCTTATTTGGTGTGATGCATTGTGGGTAGGGGAAAAACCAAGACTTATAATCTGATTTGAATCCAAATTCTAAACTTAGCTAGCTGACTTAGGTAGGCTATTTAACTTTACTGATTGTACTTTCTCTGTCTGAAAATAAAGAAAACTAATGGCCACCTTGTAGGGTTGTTGCAACGATCAAGATAATGTTTGTAAACTGTGCTGGCATAAAGTAGGCCAGAAATAAATTCTAGCCACTGCTAATATATCTCAGAGCTCCAGTTAGTATTAAACATCTAGACACAGGTTTTCTTATTCAGTATTTCTTGTGCAAGAAGCAATCTAATCAAAAGATTGTCTCAGCACAAACATCAATCTATCGAAGGGTTTTAAGTAGTTTTCTTGTAACTGCAACTCCTGCAATCCTGTGCTTCCATCTTCTAAAAATTCTGATTCCATGTTCCTAAAACTGGCCTGGTAACCTCAGCTTAATTTCTGTAGTGCTTTGATTTACTACTTCATTTTTTATTCCTCGCATTTATTTACTCAACCAGTAAATGATCGTTGAGTGTCTACTGTGGGCCAGACACAGCAGATGACAGAGCAAGACACAACTTCCCCTGCCCTTATGAAACAAAAGGTCTAGTTTGTATTCTGTACTTTGACCCTAAGACAGCCCAGTCATAGGCAGGAGACCCAGACTTCTTTTTCTTGATTACCATTGAACCTGGAAACCATCTATGTACCTTAAAAGAAACAAACTTTCTAAATAGGAAAAGGGAAGAAAGAGGAAGGCCTACCCCTAAATGACTGTCTTACTGGGGAGGTAAATTGAATATAGGTTTTATTGAACTGATTATTCATCATTCCAATAAGAACCAATTATCAGTATGTAAAGAATGCTAGAAACATTGCTTTAAATGACAGGGGTCTTCTGCTAAGCATAGGCTATTTAAAGAGTTGTAAGGAATAAAAAGTAGAGATGCATTGCGTCTGTTGCCTGATTATTACCTGGAGGAAAAGGAACATTTGTAAAGAAGAGGAATCTTGGCAAAGGGAAATGAGGGTTACCAAGACACGCAGAAAAGAGAAGCTTGAAGAGGTGCCTGGATATACAGATTTCAGTTGGTATATGGATTGGAAATTACCTTATTTCTCTCTCTGTTGATATAGTCAATCTACAGAACAGCAAAATGATTTGTCAGTAATTTTTCATCATTTGTCAAACACTTACATGTTCTATTTGGTTCAATGGGAGGAGAAAAGGATACATAGGAAGTTCAGGCCCCATCTTTAGAGGGCATA
This sequence comes from Piliocolobus tephrosceles, assembly GCF_002776525.5. Taxonomy (NCBI): domain Eukaryota; kingdom Metazoa; phylum Chordata; class Mammalia; order Primates; family Cercopithecidae; genus Piliocolobus; species Piliocolobus tephrosceles. The sequence continues at coordinate 56,233,077 of NC_045442.1, read as the reverse complement.
GAGTGTCACAGGGAAGGGCCAGGAGAAAAACATACAAATTCCTCTGCATGCAACTGTCAAAGATAGGAAATAATCTACATAGGCAAAGTTTGGTATGCAACTTGGTTTCTGTGCCACTTTGCCTCCCTGTTCTGAAGGGCTGTCTTATTTTTGACAAAAATATAGATTCCTTTGTACCTCCCATTCAGTTTTAACTCGGATTTACATTCCTCCTATATTATGTGAAGGAAAGACATGGAGAATGAGAGGACAGAAAAGCCTGACATTCTTCTGCAGTTGTCCTGAATGGAATGGGTTGGGGGAAGGGTGTCATTTGGGCACAGACTGAATTTCTGGCAGACTAAATGGGAGAAATTATAGTATATACCTGAAATATGTAAACTGTTTTGTGTTCTCTTCATCAAAGTGTCCCTTCCCTCCTGCTGAGATGACGAAGTAGTGATTGGGTGTGTGGGTGAAAGGGAAGGAGCTGGCTAAAATGTCAGAAAGCCATGGGGCAAGCCTAAAACTAGAAAGGAGAATTTGTCACAAAAAACAAGTTCTAACTACCCAATCCAGTAGCCCCTGAGAAAATAGATACCGTTATCTACCCACCTGCCTGCCACCATGCACTTACTATTGTGGCAACCTTGCTTGCATTCAATAAATCTGACCTGTTATACACACTTATCCCCCATGTTTTAGAGGCAGGAAAGCATCACTGGATTTCACCTGAGGCCAGCACTGTAAGGGACCTTGTTCCTATTGCTCTGTGCCCTGCCTGGGTGCTCACAGAATAGAGGATTCACTTTAAAAGAAGATTCTTAGAGCTCTTTCATTCAAGGATGTAAACTTGAATTGTGTTCAGGGTAATTTAGGTAGGATCAGAGCAAGATATTACCAGCTGGAAAGGCAGATGAGTGAATTTAATTTCAGCCTAGTGCCTGATCTCTAAGCTTGAGTGTGACTAGCAAGTAGTGAAATTGTGACCTGAGAACAGTTCACCCTCCTGAGTCATAGTTTTCCAGCCAGTACAGACAGAAAGTTGTTCCTGACCATCTCACTCTCTTAGCTGGAAGGGCACTGGAAATTGTAACTTTAAGAATAATTAGTTATTGTAAAATTTAGGATGATTGCACATGAATCTTCCTGAAGGTGTTTAGCTAGGATCTGATGAATTACAGACCCTTCGGGTTTCTTTTTTTTTTTTTTTTTTTTCTTAGACGGAGTCTCACTCTGTCGGTTGCCCAGGCTGGGGTACAGTGGTACAATCTCGGCTCACTGCAACCTCTGCCTCCTGGGTTCAAGCGATTCTCCTGCCTCAGCCTCCCGAGTAAGTGGGACTACAGGCGCCCACCACCATGCCCGGCTAATTTTTGTATTTTTAGTAGAGAGAGGATTTCACCATGTTAACCAGGGTGGTCTTGATCTCCTGACCTCGTGATTTGCCCGCCTCAGCCTCCCAAAGTGCTGAGATTACAGGCGTGAGCCACCGCACCCGGCCCCCAGACCCTTCAGGTTTCTGTTTAGCTCATTTCAGGAAAGTCTTTCCCATTTTCCCAGCCCCATAATGCTAATTAATATCAACTGGCTTGTTAACTCACGGTCCTGTTGATAGCCAAGAGTAATATATAGAGGATCTCTGTCATAGTGGTGGGACATGTGCTGAGATAGAAACACCTATCAAGGCATATTTGTCAGTCTGGTCTATATGCAGATTTCTAATTTTAAAATGATTTATGTAGTTCATTTTTTCAACAAGATCACAATGGCTTCGTTTCTTTATAGACTAAAATGTTTTGCTAAGAATGGCCTCCTATTTCTTTCCACCGAATTCTTCCCCTCTTTAAAGCTAGCATGATTATTTGGTACATGTTGAAGGAAGATACTTTGCAATGGTTGGTCTCTTGTCATTTTTAGTTTGCTCTGCATCAATTCACAGACCAATCAGAGACGTAATATAGACCCTAAATCAGAACCATTTTGAGACTTGAGTTCTCTATCTCTTTTTACTGACTCCTCTTCATCTAATAATAAAAGCAGTTATACTTGTATTTAGTGCTTCAGAGAAGATGCAGAATCCCCAGTAGTGTTGGTAATAACAATACTCTGATTACCAGAATGTTACTCTAACTGTGCCCCTCCCAACTTCTAGCCTTCCTAGCAGGTTGCCACTGCCTGCATCCTCAGAGAATCCCATTACCACAGCATTACTTGCAAAGCTACACCTTAACTCTAAGATGCGCATGGTCATCTTAGTGTCCGTCACACTTAGCATACTTAGCAAACTTCCTGGTGCATGTTAAATGCCTAATAAGATATACTTCTTAATATTACATTTGTCAAAACATCTTAATTTACTTGACTTTATACTGGTCCTATGGTAATGTAATTTTTCCACTGAAGTTAATGGCATCCGGTTTATGTACAAGAATAAGGAAGTGTTTATGCTCAGGTAGATGAAGTGTTTTCAAGGCACTTCCAATCTGTCAATTGTTAAATTTTTACTGCCTGGGAAGGTGTCAGGGGACACTTGGATGTACTATAATATCAGCCCATGCTTTCCCAGAAATGTAACTGGTTCTGTTTCTCAGGTTAAATACTAAGAAAAAAAGAATTATTGATACTGACTTTTGCTTTTGATTATATTTCCAGGAATGTGATTGTCCAAAGTTAAAAATAAATCCTTGAAAAAAATATTAAATATTTCAAAGTCATAGAATAGTCTCTCTGAAAAAGAAATTCTAAAACAATACTTCCTCCTTGAGTTCTAAAATAGATATGTTGACAAGAACATTAGAAATCGTGAAGAAGACCCTGGGATTCTACATTAGTTGAAACTAGCCTGAAAATGTTTCTTCATGTCATATAAAAATATATCAATTTTTTCATTTTTGTCAAAAAGATTACAAGTTAATTGGAAATATTTATTTAGATTAAAAGAAGGACCAGTAATCATGAAATGCCACTAGCCTTCAAAACACGAGAGAGTATCTTTGAAGGAAAGAATGTTTTTTACAGTTGCAAAGCATTCTGAGAACATGGAGGGAGCATCTTTTGTTCTATTTTTCTCCCTCTCCTAATGTTTATACACTACATTTTAAACCTCATTTCCCTTGCCAAATTAGACATCTAAAAGTATTATGGCAAAAATCATAATTATTGTTGCACCAACCTAATAAATGTCATATGCCTTGTTCTGTTGAAGAGTCTACAAAATAGGCTCAGGACAGTTTTATTTTAGTTAATTGCTATGTGGTTCCAAGTGCTAATGGTCAGAATCTTGTCTGCTTTTTCTCCTACTTTGTCTTAATGTATGTTAGTAATGCTCACATCTAATTTTTTTTTTTTTAATAGCTCTTCATCAGTTAGGCACAAAATTACTCTATAGCTGTCAACTATAACCATCTTTAATTACCCTCCTTCCTCAAAGGAAAGATAAAGATAAAAGAAATTATTAGTGTTTTATAAATTGTGGATATTAAATTGTTTCAAACATGTAACATAAGAAGCATATAAAAGCACCTTTTATGTTTGAAATCATTTATTTATTTATTTATTTATTTATTTATTTTTTTTTTTTTTTTGAGACAGAGTCTTACTCTGTCACCCAGGCTGGAGTGTAGTGGCACAATCTTGGCTCACTGCAACCTCCGCCTCCTAGGTTCAAGTGATTCTCGTGCCTCAGTCTCCTGAGTAGCTGGGATTACAGGCACATGCCACCTCGCCTAGCTAATTTTTGTATTTTTAGTAGAGATGGGGTTTCACCATATTGGCCCAGCTGGTCTCGAACTCTTGACCTCGTGATCCACCCTCCTCAGCCTCCCAAAGTTCTGGGATTACAGATATGAGCCACTGTGCCTGACCGAAATCATATTTTATATTAGGTTATTCAATATCTACCAACTGGAAAGTCAAGAATTCTCTCATGTATTCATAGAAGAAATATTCATAAGTGGTGCATGATAGAAACAAATACAAACCATGATGGCATAATACGCAGAGGTCACGTATCCTGTTTTTATTCAAATGTATGAGAGTTCTGGCATTAAGTTATGATGGAATAGCTTGCATTGGACTAAGCCTTCTGCTGAGAAAAATCATCAGCTCTGGACAAAACCAAGCTGCTGTAAGTTCCAAATTATTTATAACATATCATACAAAATACCCACTATGTAATTTTAAAATTACTAAATAAAGTCAACTGGAAAATGTGACTTACAATCAAAAGAAAAGTTAGGTAATAGAAACAAACCCACAGATGACTCCACTGTTGAAACTTGCTGAATTTAAAATAACTAAGGTAAATATGTTAAGCTATAGGGGAAAAAAGTACAATGGGGGGAAAAGAACCAGAAGGAAATCCTAAGATTGAAAAACACAATATCAGAAATACTTTAAAAATCATTAGATGGGATAAATAACAGATTGAATACAGAGGAAGAAAAAAATTGGAGGACTTAAACACAAGTCATAAAAATCATCCATACTAAAGCACAGAAAGAAAAAAAGATTAAAAATCAAATACACAGCTATGTCAGTGACCTGTGGAATAATAACAAGTTGACTAAATCTGTACAATGTAGTCCAAGAGGCAAAGAAGAAAGAGAATGGGGCATAAAATAAGGTTATATTTACTTTCAAATTTGATCATAAACTGAAGGCCTCAAATCAAAGAAACTTAGCATACCCCAAAGAGAATAAATACAAAGAAAACCACACAGAGTCATATCACACAAAAAATCAAAAAGAAAAACAAAATTTAGCCAGAGAAAAAGACATTTCATGAATGGGAAAAACAATTATAAGAATGTTATCTGACTTCTTTTTTTTTTTTTTTTTTTTTTTTTTTTTGAGACGGAGTCTCGCTCTGTCGCCCAGGCTGGAGTGCAGTGGCCAGATCTCAGCTCACTGCAAGCTCCGCCTCCCGGGTTTATGCCATTCTCCTGCCTCAGACCTCCCGAGTAGCTGGGACTACAGGCGCCCGCCACCTCGCCCGGCTAGTTTTTTGTATTTTTTAGTAGAGACGGGGTTTCACCGTGTTAGCCAGGATGGTCTCGATCTCCTGACCTCGTGATCCGCCCGTCTTGGCCTCCCAAAGTGCTGGGATTACAGGCTTGAGCCACCGCGCCCGGCGTTATCTGACTTCTCATCAGAAACACTGACAGTCAGAAAATGATGGGCCACCTTTAAAGTGCTGAATGAAAAATATCTAGCATCTATTTATATAGATTGATATAAATTCTAGTAAAAAATATATTTATATCTACTAAAAATTATATTTATGTACTAAAAGCAAAACAAAGACTGTTTCATACAAGCAAAAGCTGACATAACTTGTTACCATCAGTCCCATACTAACTAAAATACTGAAGAAATTTCTTCCATCTAAGGGAAATGATACCAAAAAGAAAACTGGATCTACGTAAAGGAAAGAAGAGCTAGAAGTAGTAAATATGTGGATACAATAAAATATTATTCTTCTTAAGTTCTTTAAAAGTCAATTGTTGAAGCAAAAATATCAATCTGTTATGAGGGCTATAATATATAATAGTATGTAGAAATAAAATATATAGCACAAAAGATACAACTAATAGTGTAAATAGAATTATAATATTGCAAAATTCTCATTATACATAAAGTGGTATAATATTAAGTCACTATATATGTAATATTAATATTACTTTATAATATATTATTTATATAATGAATACTATGTATTATATATACTATATAATATAGTATGTTATAGTATATTATACTATATTATGCTATGTTATACTCTATTATATATACTGTATATAATATAATATATACTGACTTTTGCTTTTGATTGTATATAGTGTATATATTATATACTATGTATGTATTTTGATTATAAACATAGTATATATTATATAGTATGTTATATATTATATATTGTTATACTGTATTATACTATAATTTATCATCCTATAATGTTACCTATATAATACTATATATTACCACATATCATATATAATATATACTATATATTACAATAAATACTGTTTAGATATATACTATATCCTCTATATTATATATAATATGTACTATATACTCTATATCATATATAATATTATATATAACATATACTATATACACTATATTATATATATTATATATAATATACAATTATTGCATTATAGGAATTACAATTTTTAATATTATAATATTCACACTAGTAAGTTAAAGATACACATTTTAATTTATAAAACAACTATCCCCCCCAAAAAAATTTAGCTAAAACAATCAGAAGATAGCCAATGATATAGATGATGTTTCAATGATTAGAATACTAAATAATTCTCAACCCAAAAGGAGACAAGCAAGGAGAAGACAATAAACACAAAGAACAGAGTGGAAAACTACAATACTAATAACATAAGAGTGTGTTCTAGTCACAGAATGAAGGCTGTAGTTTTCCAAGTAGAGAGGACACAAGAGGATTTTACCTTATTTTCATTTAAACATGTAGATGGTATAACAGTAGAACAAGGAAGCTAATTAATATATTTTTCCTCCTATATATAAATGGCAGAAATGAACTCTTGATCTTAAATAGAACATTGACTGCTTATATTTTTTGAAGAGGTTGCTTGGCATAGTAGAAGGAACCCAGTCCTTCAAAGGGAGGCAATCCTGAATGTAAATTCTAATTCTATCGGTTTACTCTATGTACTTGCCATGTGACCTTGAGTAGGTACATGAATCCCCTGGAGCAGTTTTCTTGTCTATAAATGTAACTACTGATGCTTTTCTCATAGAATTGCTGTAAAGATTAAATAAGATCACAAATATAATAAGCCTATAACATAGAGGACATTCAAAAAATTTTATTTCACCTCTTAGGCTATCTCGATAACTGCCTAACACACACAAAAATAAATAAATAAAATGAGGACACAGTCCAAATTTTTGGTGAAAATGCCAATATGAAATAGCTTTGCTGGCCAGGTGTGGTGGCTCATGCCTGTAATCCTAGCATGTTGGGAGGCTGACGTGAGAGGATTGCTTGAGGCCAGGAGTTTGAGACCAGCCCGGCCAACTGGGTGAAACCCCATCTCTATAAAAAATGTAAAAATAACTGGAAGTGGTGGGGCATGCCTGTAATCCCAGCCACTTGGGAGGCTGATGCACGAGAGTTGCTTGAACCCAGGAGGCAGAGGTGACAGTGAGCTGAGATTGTGCCATTACGTTCCAGCCTGGGTGACAGCGAGATTTTGTCTCAAAAAAAAAAACAAACAAACAAACGGAAGAAAAGAGCTTAGTTATTAGACTGTAAGTGATGCCCTTTAGTTTATCTTTCACTATCATCATAGCTCTCTTCTCCTGAAGGACTCTCTACATTTTTTTTTCATTGTTTTCAGTTTTTAATTCAAGATTATATCCTGTTCTATAGCCATGATCTATCTGCAGAGTTCTCTCTGCTTGAATTCCTTTTCCTTCTCTAGAGTGAGGGGTTTGTATTTATGTATTTATTTTGCTTGTGAAAAAGAAAAGAAAGAAAGATTATCCTAAAGGATACTAATCAAAATAATATGTCTCTTCTTGAAAATATTTCCCAAACCACACATTTGTGTCACTCCAGGACCTGCTAAAGACACATTCTGGTTTCATAGTCCTAGGTGTGATGCCTTAATATCCTGCTTCATGCTTTTCAGAAAAATCAGACCTGAAAGTCTTTTGACCTTCATGTGTGCAAGGTTTTGCTCCTAGGCTAACATGAGAGCATTCTGTCCAGCCAGTAACGTGCAGTTCCCCTCCTCACTAATAAGGTTACTGTCACTAAAACGAAATATGAGATCTCGACTAGCCAGTTTGTGTTGCTTTAGACTTCTGCCCAAGGGAAACTTGTTTGTTATGTGAGTGCTTTAAAAATCAAGGGAATTGGAAAATATTGCTAACCCCATGCAATCTCATTTCCCTTCCGTAATGTTACTATAGCAACTCAGCATCCCTCTCCTTCTCTCTTGTCCAACTGCATATGTTGCCTTTCTTGAGGCACCCCCCTCTCAATCCCTCAAAATTGCCTTTGTCTAGCATTTTTCAACTGGAGATCAACACTATTCTATGCAGTTGAAAAATTGCTTTTTGGTCTACAGCTCATTCTAAGTTACTTTGTTCATTAATTATACATTTCTAGGAGTTGGAAGCAAGTAAGAATCCTTATTCTGCATCGAAAAAAAGCGTGGATCTAATTTTAGGGAAAGGAATATGCCAGTTCTGTGCTGCATTGCAAAGCACAGTATCAACCATAGCTCTTTTGTTACGCTTATTAGTATTCCGAGTAGAAAAAGGGAATCTTATTTAGAGCAAATTTTGAAAGCTAAGAGACTTAGTCACATCCTTAAATCCCAATTTACAAGTCACTTATTCTATTAAGAATTTTACTTTTCTGGAAAAATAAGGTATTTTAATAGCGCTGCTGAAGTAGACAAAATGAGTCTGCTCTTAAAAAGGATAACAAAGAAAAGAATTTTAAACAACTTACTAGAAAATATTTTTTAACTTGCCTGAAAACACATTCATTCACTCACTCCATTCGTTTACGCAGTAATTTTTATTAGGCAACTTTCATGGACATAGTACTAAGTTACCTCCTCTGTGAGATTCATTTATCCCTTAAGCTGGTAACCTTGTCCTCAGAGATGAACTAGTGTTAAATAAAAAAAATTATTCATGATACTTGTAAGAAAACAGTAAAGCTGACTTTATCTAAAGGGGGCACTACAAACAAATTTTATAGTGGTTCAGAGATCTAGCTCAACTCTGAATACAGCAAGGAAGGGTGGGAATTTATAGCCAAGGAGTAAGGCGTGAGGTCAGTAAATAGAAAATTACAATGAGGAAATGTCAAAGGTAGGGGCAATCCTGGCTAAACTGGCTTGACAAGATTATTGCCAAAGGCAGGTCAGATTGATAAGAGAGGCAGGATGGGAAATAAGGAATTTGATCTAATAGTAAGGGTTGGGATTTTCATTAAACTGACCCAGTAGGAGGCTTGCTAAAACTGAACTAAGCAGACACTAACATATGGAAGGCCAAAAGTCAGGGTCTAGATGAGAAGAGAATTCAGAGAAGCTTGACTAGAGTTAAGTCAAGGAAGAGGATCTTTGTCACGAGAAATGTTCATGCATGCCCACAGGTAAAGAAAATACTAGGTAAAAAGTTACAGGTCCCCCAAGAGAGGTATAGAAAATAAGGAGTCTGGAAGGTAGAAAGATTCCATTTAATTTGTGAAAAGGTTTCAAAGAAATGCTCTGCTCTAAGATAGTAAGGATCCTGTAGGAAGTGGGAAGGGAAATCTCAGGTACATGAAGTGGCGTGGGCAAGACAGTAAAACAAGAAAAACAGGGACTCTTACCAGAAGCTGCAGAGAGTTTGTTAATTGCAGTATAAGTTAAGGGAATCAGGAAAGGCCAAGGTGGACCAAGTATAGCAGGAACTGATTTTAGACGACTTTGAATGCTAACGAAGAATTTAGACTTGACTGAGGAGTAACTGTGAATGACAGCTACTGAAGATCATTTTGAACAGAATGGCATCCTAAATCAGAACCGTGTGTCAGGAAAGTGAGCGATAGGCCACACCAGCTTCAAAGTCAAAGAAATTAGTTCAAAATTTATTTTTTTAACCAAAAAGTAGGAGTGAAGTAAAACCAATGCCTGCTAATTTTCCTCCTCTTTTTTTTTTTTTTTTAACTGAATTAAGTGTGAATCATTAAAGGGCAGGTACTTTTCAGTCCCACTGTGGATCAGCTGGTCTTGCCCGTCTTCATGACTGCAAGAACTGTGATGCTAATTAAAGATCTTACATTCACCCTAGGCACTCGTTTTCCACTGACCTGTCAATGTCCCAGCAGCTGGGGCAGCACTGCCTGTGCAGCCGGGCAGTCGCATCGTTGATATCTTGTGCAGCTTCCTGATGAGGCATCCCTTCGGCCGCAATTTTGGCTACTCGAAGAGCTACACGCCTTTGAAAAGAGCCAGATTGAATTTGTAGACGATCCAAAGGAGACTGACACTTGAAGTCAGTGTTAAAAATACTACAAGGAAAACTACAGTTGAAAGAGTTGTTCTTCAGGTATCTCTTTGCAGTTCAGCTAGAGCTGATGAGTTGTACCTTGGGGAAACAGCTGACTTTGTCATGAAGCAAGGTGATTAAAGGAACAATGGCTAAAGAAGATAACACTTCACAGCTCTTCCACTGGTGAAATGTCACTTTTCCCTACTGAGTCTTTAGACACCACATGTTGTTAGTAAACAAACATCAGAGATCAGAGGTAGCAGCTTCTGAATGTAGCTAAGGGAAGGCTAAGAGTGGCTGCAAGTGTGAGCGCAGGGACTTTGCCTTAGTAACCCCTCTGAAGACATGCCTTGATTGTCCTGTAGAGCCAGCACTCATAGTTCAAGTCTCATTCTAAATTAGGTGCCGGCAGCCTTGGATGAGTAATTTCACTTCTTTGAACCTTGGAGTCTCTATTTATCAAATAAATATACTCTCATAGGACTAATCATGAGGATATAATAATATGCTGTCTTGAGTTTGCTTCAAAATAATACAAGAAAAGGGTTTGACTTTTGGTCAGAATATAGACAAGTCTCGACTGAGCATGGGGTGACAGTTGTGGAACTGAGTTAGGTACCCAGAGATTCGTTATAATATTCTGTCTATTTTAATCTGCAATATGTTTGAAATTTTTTATAATTAAAACTTTTTTTGAAAAGACAAAAATCAGGCCAGGCACAAAGGCTCACACCTGTAATCCCAGCACTTTGGGAGGCTGAGGTGGGCGGATCACCTAAGGTCAGGAGTTCAAGATCAGCTTGGCCAACATGGTGAAACCCAGTCTCTACTAAAAATACAAAAATTAGCCAGGCATGGTGACAGGCACCTGTAATCCCAGCTACTCAGGAGGCTGAAGCAGAAGAATCGCTTGAACCCAGAAGGCAGAGGTTGCAGTGAGCTGAGATCGCGCTATTGTACTCCACCCTGGGAGGTAAAGAGAGACTCCAACCCAAAAAAAAAAAAAAAAAAAAAAAAGGCAAAATCAACAAAAAAATGTGTATCTGTAAGAAGAAACAGTGAAACAGTATACCTCACAATATTAAGGAGTTGATGGTTGAGATAGATTTTGCTCTTAGCCAAACACTTTGCATTCAGTATGTAGCATTTTGCTCTGTGGAAGATAATTTTCAAGGAAGAATGAGTGCATTTTTCTGTGTGACCATAGTTTGAAATTATTGATGAAAAGAGTCAGACCCTGGTAAGATATTTGAATACATTTATTCTGAGCCAAATATGAGTGACTAATAGCCTGTGATGCAACCCTTAGGAGATCCTGAGAATCTGTGCCCAAGGTGGTTTGGGTACAGCTTGGTTGTATACATTTTAGGGAGACATGAGACATCAATCAATATATGCAAGATGTACATTGCTTCCATCTGGAAAGGCAGGACAATGGAAGCAGAGGATCTGCCAAGTCATCAACGGATTCAAAGATTTTTTGATTGAAAGAGTTATTCTGGTTGAAAGAGTTATTATCAATACAAAGGAATATCTAGGTTATGATAAGGGGTTATGGGACCAAGGTTTTATCATGCAGATGAAGCCGCCCGGGCTTCAGAGAGAATAGATTGTAAATGTTTCTTATCAGACTTACAGAGTCTGTTCTAGCAGTAATTCCAAAAAGGAGGAGGGCAGAATGAGGCATGCCAGGCTTCCCCTACCCATCACAACCTGAACTAGTTTTGCAGGTTAATTTTGGAATGCTCTTGGCTGAGAGGAGGGGTCCATTCAGATGGTTGGGGGGCCTTAGAATTTTATTTTTGGTTTACAGACACGTCTATGCATATTTTGTCATTTTTTACTTATTAGAATCTGCAGAAGAGAAAATGAAACAATTTTGACCTTTTAGTTCATAAAAAACAATCACTGTACTGCAGTCTGTATGAAATTTTTTTGTGTGTAGGTGGTGGAAGGTGGATGTGATTTTTGTATATTATTTCTCCATCAGATGTTTTCAGGTTTTACATTATGAAGTAGACATTTGGACATTATTTTTTGTATGTTTCCAGATTTTATTTTATTTTATTAGCAAAATGCTGTTTTCACTTGAAAGGCTGCTTTACTTTGGCTTATAAAAGCAAATGTTTTAAATCAACATAAAAGGCAGAAGATATAAACATGCTCCAAAGAATGTTCAAATTAGGCCATGTACTATTTGCAATTAAAATTTTATTTTTAAATAACATTAATACTATTGACATTTGGCTAGTAGTTTAGAAATAGGCTTGTACCTTGTTGCTTATACATTAGAATAATTAAGCTTACTTTCAAGATCTGCTCACACAGTCCAGAAAGTCATATGAACATAATGAATCAAATTTTGTTGTATTTTTAAATACGACTAAGTACCAGTCTCAGGGATCTTCAAGTTGAGGAACTTATAAACCAAGAACACTTGTGAAAACTTCTCCAGCAGGATTAGGACCACTTAGTTTTAAGTGAATAACTCTCTACTTCCTCAGTTTCCTGCAGAGTCTCCCTTCCCACCTATCCTTTAACACATATTCCCTCTGCCCTAGTACTAAGAAAAGCCTAGCTCTCTCTCACACACATTTCCCAAGGGTGCAAAAACTCCTGAGGTAGTGGGGGCAAACAGAAGAATTCAAAATATTGGTGTTCTGCTGAGAACTGCATGATTCTAGTGATCTGATAAACCCTTTGCTGCCCACAAAAATCAAAGACCTAATAAAGTTATCCTGTGATGGATCATTGAGAAGAATTTTGGGTGAAAGATCATGAAGTATGGAGGATTGGATGGATGAATTGACAGAAGTAGGCTTCAGAAGATGAGTAATAAAAAACTATGCTAAGCTAAAGGAGTATATTCTAAACCAATGCAAAGAAGCTAAGAACCTTGATAGAAGGTTAGAGTAATTGCTAGCTAGAAAAAACAGCTGCAAGAGGAACATAAACGACCTGATGGAGCTAAAAAACACAGCATGAGAACTTCACGAAGCATATACAAGTATCAATAGCCAAATCGACCAAGCAGAAGAAAGGGTATCAGAGTTTGAAGACCACCTTGATGAAATAAGGCATGCAGACAAGACTAGAGAAATAAGAATGAAAAGGTATGAACAAAGCCTCAAGAAATATGGGACTTCATAAAAAGACTGAACCTACTATTGGAGTACAAGAAGGAGACAGGGAGAATGGAAACAAGCTGGAAAACACACTTCAGGATATTATCTAGGAGAACTTACCCAACCTAGCAAAATAGGCCAACATGCAAATTCAGGAAATACAGAGAACACCATTAAGATGCTCCATGAGAAGATCAACTCCGAGACACATAATATTCAGATTCTCCAAGGTCTAAATGAAGGAAAAACTGTTAAGGGCAGCCAGAGAGAAAGGCCAGGTCACCTACAAAGGAAGCCCATCAGACTAACAGCAGACCTCTCAGCAGAAACTCTACAAGCCAAGAAATTGGGGGCCAATATTCAACATTCATAAGGAAAAGAATTTTCAACCCAGAATTTCATATCCAGCTAAACTAAGCTTCTTAAGCGAAGGAGAAATAAAATCCTTTACAGACAAGCAAATGCTGAGGAATTTCATTACCATCAGGCCTGCCTTTCAATAGCTCCTGAAGGAAGTACTAAACATGGAAAGGAAAAACCAGTACCAGCCACTGCAAAAACACACCAGAATACAAAGACCAATGAAACTATGAAGAAACGAATCAACTAATGTACAAAATAACCAAATAGCAGTATGATGACAGGATCAAATTCACTCTAACAATACTAATCTTAAATGTAAATGGGCTAAAGGCCACAATTAAAAGACACAGACTGGCAAATTGGATAAAGAGTCAAGACCCATCAGTGTGCTATATTCAGGAGGCCCATCTCACATGCAAAGACACACACATAGGCTCAAAATAAAGGGATGGAGGATTATTTGCCAAGCAAATGGAAAGCAAAATAATAGCAGGGGTTCCAATCCTAGTCTCTGACAAAACAGACTTTAAATCAACAAAGGTCCAAAAAGACAAAGAAGCATATTACCTAATGGTAAAGGGAACAACTCAAAAGAAGAGCTAACTATTCCAAATATATATGCACCCAATAAAAGATTGCCCAGATTCATAAAACAATTTCTTTGAGACCTATAAAGAGACTTAGACTCCCACACAATAATAGTGGGAGAATTTAACACTCCACTGTCAGTATTAGACAGATCTATGAGACAGAAAATTAACAAGGATAGTTAGGATTTGAATTCAGCTCTGGATAAAGTGGACTTAGTAGACGTCTAGAGAACTTTCTACCCCAAATCAACAGAATACACATTCTTCTCAGTGCCACATGGCACTTACTCAAAAATCGATCATATGATTGGAAGTAAAACACTCCTCGGCAAATGCAAAAGAACTGAAATCATAACAAATGGTCTCTCAGACCACAGTGCAATGAAAAATGAAATTAGAACTCAGGATTAAGAAACTCACTGAAAACTACACAATTACATGGAAATTGAACAGCCAGCTCCTAAATGACTCTTGGGTAAACATTATGAAATTAAGGCAGAAATCAAGAAGTTCTTTGAAACCAATGAGAACAGAGAGGCAAAGTACCCGAATCTCTAGGATGCAGCTAAAGCAGTGCTAAGAAGGAATTTTATAGCACTAAATGCCCACATCAGAAAGTTTGAAAGATCTCAAATCGACACCCTAATATCATAATCAAAAGAGCCAGAAAAGCAAGAACAAATGAATCCAAAAGCTAGCAGAAGACAAAAAATAACTAAGAGAAGAGTTAGAGATAGAGACATGAAAAGCACTCCAAAAAATCAATGAACCCAGGAACTGTTTTTTTTTTTTTTGAAAAAATGAACAATATAGATGGACCGCTAGCTAAACTAATGAAGAAAAGAGAGAAGACTCAAAGAGACAATAAAAAATGACAAAGGAGATATCACCACTGACCCCACAGAAATACAAACTACTATCAGTGAATACTATAAACAGTTTTATGGAAATAAACTGGAAAATCTAGAAAAAATGGATAAATTCCTGGACACATATACCCTCTCAAGATTAACCAGGAAGATGTCGAATCCCTGAATAGACCAATAACGAGTTCTGAAATTGAGGCAGTAATTAATAGCCTACCAACCAAAAAAAAGCCCAGGATCCAGATGGATTTACAGCTGAATTCTACCAGAAATACAAAGAGGAGCTGGTATCATTCCTTCTGAAACTCTTCCAAACAATTAAAAAGGAAGGACTCTTCCCTAACTCATTTTATGAAGCCAGCATCATCCTGATACCAAAACCAAGAAGAGACACAACAAAAAAAGAAAACTACAGGCCAGTATCCCTGATGAACATTGATGAGAAAATCCTCAATAAAATACTGGCAAACCAAATCCAGCACATCAAAAAACGTATCTGCCACGAGGAAATCAGCTTCATCTCTGGGATGCAAGACTGGTTCAACTTACACAAATCAATAAACATAATCCATCACATAAACAGAACCAAAGACAAAAACCACATGATTATCTCAATAGATGCAGAAAAGGCCTTTGATAAAATTCAACATCCCTTCATGTTAAAAACTCTCAACAAACTAGGGATTGATGGAATATATCTCAACATAATAAGAGCTATTTATGACAAACCCACAACTAATACCATATTGAATGGGCAAAAGCTGGAAGCATTCCCTTTGAAAACTGGTACAAGACAAGGATGCCCTGTCTCACCACTCCTATTCAACATAATATTGGAAGTTCAGACCAGAGCAATCAGTCAAGAGAAAGAAATAAAGCATACTCAAATAGGAAGAGAGGAAGTCAAATTATCTCTGTTTGCAGATGACATGATTTTATATTTAGAAAACTCCACTATCTCAGCCCAAAAACTCCTTAAACTGATAAGTGCCAAATCATGAATGAACTCCCACTCACAATCACTGCAAAGAGAATAAAATACATAGGTATACAGCTAACAAGGGATGCGAAGGAACTCTGCAAGGAGAACTACAAACCACTGCCCAAGGATATAAGAGAGGATGCAAACAAATGAAGAAACATTCCATCTTCATGGATAGGAGTAATTAATATCATGAAAATGGCCGTACTGCCCAAAGTAATTTATGGATTCAATGCTATTCCCATCAAACTACCATTGACATTCTTCACAGAATTAGAAAACCTATTTTAAATTTCATATGGAATCAAAGAAACCCCATATAGCCAAGAAAATCCTAAGCAAAAAGAAAAAGAACATGCTACTTCACTTCAAACTACACTACAAGGCTACGGTAACCAAAATGGCCTGGTACTGGTACCAAAACAGACATATAGACCAATGGAGCAGAACAGAGACCTCAGAAATCTGCAACCATCTGATCTTCAATAAACCTGACAAAAACAAGCAATGGGGAAAGGATCTCCAGTTCAGTAAATGGTGCTGGGAAAACTGGCTAGCCATATGCAGAAAACTGAAATTGGACCCCTTCCTTACATCTAATACAAAAATTAGCTTAAGGTGGATTAAAGACTTAAACGTAAAACCCAAAACCATAAAAACCCTAGAAGAAAACCTAAGCAATAGCATTCAGCACATAGGCATGGGCAAAGATTTCATGACAAAAACACTGACAAAAGCCAAAATTGACAAATGAGATCTAATTAAACAGAAGAGCTTCTGCACAGCAAAAGAAACTATCATTAGAGTGAACAGGCAACCTACAGGATGGGAGAAAATTTCTGCAATCTACCCATTTGTCAAAGGGCTAATATCCAGAATCTACAAAGAACTTAAACAAATTTACAAGAAAAAACCTCATCAAAAAGTGGGCAAAGGATATGAACAGACACTTCTCAAAAGAAGACATTTATGCGGCCAAGAAACAGATGAAGAAAAGTTCAACATCACTGATCATCAGAGAAATGCAAATCAAAACCACAATGAGATACCATCTCACACCAGGCAGAATGGTAGTTATTAAAATGTCAGGAAACAATAGATGCTGGGGAGGCTGTGGAGAAATAGGAACACTTTTACACTGTTGGTGGGAATGTAAATTAGTTCAATCATTGTGGAACACAGTATGGCAATTCCTCAAGGATCTAGAACCAGAAATACCATTTGACCCAGCAATCCCGTTACTGGGTATATACCCAAAGGAATATAAATCATTCTACTATAAAGACATATGCACACATATGTTTATTGCAGCACTATTTACAATAGCAAAGACATGAAACCAACCAAAATGCCCATCAACAATAGATTGGAGAAAGAAAATGTGGTACATTTACATCGTGGAATACTATGCAGCCATAAAAAAGAATGAGATCATGTCCTTCTCAGGGACATGGATGAAGCTGGAAGCCATCATCCTCAGCAAACTAACACGGAAACAGAAAACCAAATACCTCATGTTCTCACTCATAAGTGGGAGTTGAGCAATGAGAACACATGGACATAGAGAAGGGAACAACACACACCAGGGCCTG
Organism: Piliocolobus tephrosceles; assembly: GCF_002776525.5. Lineage (NCBI taxonomy): Eukaryota > Metazoa > Chordata > Mammalia > Primates > Cercopithecidae > Piliocolobus > Piliocolobus tephrosceles. Next base: position 56,215,533 of record NC_045442.1, on the reverse strand, counting down.
TTGGGGGCAGGGGAGTGAGGGGAGGGAACTTAGAGGATGGGTCAATAGGTACAACAAACCACCATGGCACACATGTACCTATGTGACAAACCTACACGTTCTGCACATGTATCCCATTTATTTCTTTTGGAAGAAATCTTTTAAGAAAATTTTTAAGACAAAAAAAGATCATTAAGTAATTTTTCACATGGAATTCAGAGAATTTGTAACTCTACTACAACAGTCTATGTGAACAAGGTTTCTCAACACTAATATCTATAAAAGCAAAAATCAGGGCTAATATTGATGCTGAACCTTGTCTCATTCTAGCAATAACTAATCTTCATTAGCAGATACATAAACTAGTCATGAAAAAAAGCATATCTCATTAAAAGAGAAATTTTTAATACATTGTTTTTGTGGAATGGTCACAAAACTTTTTATGTATTTTTGCTGTTTTGATTGGTTATATTCAAATAATTATAGTAATAATCCAATCAAATGATTCATTTTTTACACTTAGAGGCATGTGTTGTCAGGAAATATTTAAACCTTTCTTAAATTTAAACTGATATAATTTTATGGCAGAGAAATATGTGGTAATCAATAAAAAACCTTCAAGCATAAAATTATATGAAGATAAAATTATGTATGGGGAAATGGAATGGAAATAGAAACTCAAGAGGAAAAAGAACCAATGTAGAATTTCTATTACAGATTTCTATTTAAGAGTTTATTCATGTGTTTTTGTTAATGGTGAGCATCAAATTTCTTGTAGTACTTAGATTTTATTGGCTATTCAAAACAGTAGTGGAAAAGTTATACATTTAAATGTTGATATTCAGACTTGTAGGAAATTACATACTTTGCAGCTACTTAAACTTATGAAAAAATGTAGTTTTCAAAAGAAAGTATTTTATGAAATAAACGAGCAAATGTTTGCAGCCCACTTGTCCACAGCATGTTGGGTGCCATGCTGGGTCTGGAAGAAGTACACTGCACTCATAGAATTTATTGTCAAATTTAATTGGTGATGTTTCCTTTGTTCAACAGGATGGTCTGACACCACTGCACTGTGGAGCAAGGAGTGGCCATGAGCAGGTGGTAGAAATGTTGCTTGATCGAGCTGCCCCCATTCTTTCAAAAACCAAGGTAATTTCTTTTCAGGTTTCTGGACATTGGACTGTATTTGTTTTGATGGTTATATGATCCAGCCTTTTGAATCACATAGAAAATGAATCAGAGTTGGAAGGCCGAGCGAGACGGGCGGATCACGAGGTCAGGAGATCGAGACCATCCTGGCTAACACGGTGAAACCCTGTCTCTACTAAAAAATACAAAAAACTAGCCGGGCGAGGTGGCAGACGCCTATAGTCCCAGCTACTCGGGAGGCTGAGGCAGGAGAATGGCGTAAACCCGGGAGGCGGAGCTTGCAGTGAGCTGAGATCTGGCCACTGCACTCCAGCCTGGGCGACAGAGCGCCGTCTCAAAAAAAAAAAAAAAAAAGAAAAGAAAAGAAAATTATTCAGAGTAGTTATGTTCACCAAATCTTTACAGACCTCAAAATAAGTTTGGGCTTATTAAAATTTTATGTAGAATGTGCTATGCCACAAAGTGTGTGTATGTGGTTTCTGTTTTGTTTCAGGAATGCTTACTGCTTGATTTTACTCTGTGAAATTTTCATAGCTCAGAAATATAATTGCTTGTCAGGTTAAGAAAGACTAAAATTTCTACACTCTGTAAAGTATGGATGCTGGCTGTGTTTAGCCCCTCAGCTTATTTCTTGAGAGTTCACAGGCTATTAAGAAAGTCGAGGATATCACTTAGCTGATGAAGACTGGAAACTTTGGAAAGATTGCACCTTGATTGGGCTTTTGGGAATGTTGACATATCTGAAAGGAACACATGATGATTGCCTGAAAAAAATTAATCATTGACTCTCTTTTAGACTTTTTTTTTATAATAAAACCATTTGACATCATTTGAAGAAGAGAATATTTACAAATAAATTTTGAGACATATAAACCACCTCATTGTCACTACTATTTTTATTAATTAAACCAGTGATTTTTTTTGGAAATGATACTAAGCTTTACTAAGAGCTTTAATCTCTAAACATTATCAAAGCAACAAAAGCACATATTTCTATTTTCACTCTGGTCAGTGTTTTCTCAACAATATTAGGAAGACTAGATGGGTTGAGGTGGTCTGGACAATTCCATCACTCATTTAAAATGTAGGGTTTAGACTGGTGAGCTGTTGAGGGTGTTGTCTAATAGAATTAAACATCCATGATGTTTTCATTGTATGTGATGACATCTTGGCCTTGGCCTTTTGAGTGTTTCTTATCTTGACGATTCTGTTTGTTCTTTTCCTTTTACATATCCCATATCTATTTTCTTTCCTCCTCCACTGCTGTCTTCTAAGCCACATTATCATTTCTCACTGAACCACTGTAGTAGCTTCCTGTTGGTCCCCCATTTCCCTTTTTGCTCCTTCACAAATCATCCCACTTTGCAGTCAAAGTGGCCATATAAACTGTCATCCAAATCATGTCAGCCTCCTGCTCAAAAACCCTCCCACTAATCCCCATTGTTCTCTTTCAAATTGGTTTTCATTTTCTCAAAGCAATAAGGAAGAATGTTAAAAATCAGAGAGTTGCTCATCTTTTTTCTCCTATTCATCTCATTGCTTTGGATTTTTTCTGAGAAATCTTGATTTTTTTCTTCCAACCTTTTAATTTTCAAGAACATTTTCTTGTTATCTGATAGCTTCTTTTCTTAAAGTATCCTGTTCATTTTAATGGGTACAATATTTTCTGTGACCTTTCTGAGAATATTTAAGATAACTTTCTTGTAATTTAGTTTTTCTGTTTCCTGAATGTCTCTAATTCCTCAGATTTCCTTTTTTTCCTCTTTTTTTTTTTTTTTTTTTTTTTTTTTTGCTTTGGCTCTATCTTTTATATTGAAGGCTTCCCACAATGGCTGTGTCAGGCACAAACATGTGAGTAGCAGCTCTAAAGGGTTTAGGCAGTGCTGATCACGTGGCAGTGGTTAAGAGGGGCTCTTTAATGTCAGGATTATGTTCCCTTTACCGTAGGTGGTACAGTTTTTTGAGAGACAAATCCACCAACCTTTGCAGTGCACACCTGTGTGAATACATTCTGAGTAGGGGAAAGAGGCTGCCAGTCTTGTGCTTTATGCATACTTTAATCATAATATTGATAGCTAATATTTACATAGTGATTACTGCTTATCAGGCTCTATGTTCTTTATACATATTAACTCATTTAATCCTCATTAAGTGAGATACTGGTATTACTGTTATTCCCTTTTAATAGATGAGGAAACTGAAACCCAAAGAGATAAAGTAGCTTTCTCAAAATATCTCAGTTAGTGGCAGAACAAGGATTTGAACCCAAGCAGCCTAACTTTAACGCCTCCATTCTCCTTCCTTTTTCTGTGATCACCTATTCTCAGTCCAAATCCTCATCCCTGCCCTCTGTTCTGCCTGGGCCCTTGAGTCTGAATCTCTCTAGTTCACCTTCTCCAGACATTAATTCTGGTGTCCTTCAGGCTAGAAGGAGGCAGTTACCTGACTTTGCTGAGTTGGGAAGGGCCTGGAGACCTGACAGCTCCATACACAGTCTTTGATCCGATTTTACTTGCAGCCCCAAGTCTCATCTTATCTTCTGAGGTACTACGCTTCCGTAGCCTCCACCTTTTTGGGATTTGAAAGGCAAATCAGCTTGTCTTTTTATTCCCAGCAGTGTGCTGGAGCCTGATTGTATTGGCTCATGAGCTGGTTGTGTACATCTCTTCCCAATTCCCCATTCAGTAACATCAGATGGACGGCTTGAAATTGGTGGTTGTGGGGGGATTGACAGCATGGAAATTGGCTAGTGCTACACACTGGGGCTTTTCTTTTTCCAGGAGTTGGATGTTAAACATTTGTCAGCACAGCACTGATTCTACTGCTTCAGACACTTAGGTTTCAGCCTCTCTCTTTGACTGGATGAATGACCACACTCAAATCCTCTTTTCATATTCTGAAGTTTGGAGACAACCCTCATCTGTTTTTGATTTCTTCCCCATTGTGTATGTGGGAATGGAAAAGGACATGCACATGTGTGCCCCTCTGGATTTTACCCTTTAAATCTATTATTGCTTTTTGGTGGAGTTTTGGGAGAGGAAGGATAAATATAGCTATTACATCTGCTGTGTTTGATCAGAAATCTCCCTCTGCACTGAGGATAGACTTCTTAAGATATTCTGACCACCTCTCTTCCTCATCTCCTCCCGTTTTGCTCCTTCCTCACCATCTTCCAGCTAACCAGCCTTGTTTTACTTCCTAGACTACACCTTTGTTTTCATTTCCTGTTTGCTTGGTTTGAGTTCCCTCAGCTTGTTCCAGATCTCTGCGGTCCCCGTACATTCTTCAACGCAAATGTCTTCCTCATAAACAGGCGTTTTCTCATGATTTACCCCTCCCATCTTCACCACCCCCTGCCAGTGCCATCTGGCCATATTTTATTTTCTTTAGAGCTTTTAACACCATCTTGAAATTATATGCTTGTTTACTTGCTTGCTGTCTGGTTGTCTTCAATAGAATGAAAGCAAGAACTTTTCCTGGTTCAGTGCAATACCCACAAGCACCTGTATTTGTGCCCAGAACACAGTAGGGCTTAGCAAATATTTGTTGAATGACTATTAAGTGAAAGAGTACATTCCTAGGCTTAAGGCCATCTGACCAGTTCTTCAAGAATTTCGTCTTACTGAGCTAAGAAAGCCCATTACATTGGATCCGTATTTTCAGGCACCATATGTAATACCACTTCGTTCCATAGGGCAGATGATCTTTTCTGTACTGTTTTCTTGTCCTTCTCCAATTATCTTTAAGTTTCCCATCCACACAATCATTGTGTTTTTTGCATTGCTAGAGAATTTTTTTTTATTGACACTGCCTCCCATTTCTACTCTCCACTATTCTTTGTTCTCTCAGATTTTGTGGGGGTTTTTTGTTTGTTCACTTGTTTACTTCATGTTTTCCTCTAAGACTGTATCAAAACATAAAGCAAAAGAATGTTTTGGCAGGAATAAAGCAGTCCATATGCTCGTGGGTAGCAGTATCTCAAATGGGAAATGTTCCTACCTTTTCCTGCACCTTCATTTCTATGGTTTAAAATATTTGAGGAAAATTTTTTAGGCAGAAATATCCTGATAGACTGACAGTGTACGAGTCCTTTAAATTGACCTAGATATCTGCTGAGCTCTTCCTGTATGTGCAAAGCTCTCTTCTGTGCAATGGAAAAAATAATAACCATGTACCTCTTGCCTTCAAGGAATCCAAATCGTTGAAATATATGTCACAGAGTGAATAATGCCACGGGAATGGTTAACAAGGAGCTCATATTACTTTTTCTTATCCTGAATTCCTTCTTTATGTCATTCATTGATAAATTCAGAGCACATAACTTGGCTCAGAGGATTCAGAAACCTCTGGTTCCTTGGTGCATATTTGATCTGTCATTGTCAAAATTCATTAACGACAATTTTTTTAGAAACTGAATTTGCTGTCAAATTACTTTTCCCAAAAACATGTTTAACTATGTTACAATAATTGATACAGCCTCTTTTGATAATTGAATTCTCTAGGAATTTCCTAGGCTCCCCCACTTTGCCATCATAGTTAAAAGAAAGGATTGACATCTTCATGCCTTGTTTTGCCTTCATTAGGAAACGTATTGAATGCTGGTGTCATTCTAGGTTTTATTTACCTTTGACCACATATATTTGTTCTCTCTGCTCTTTAAATGAATTTTCAACTCATTCCCACTGCACATGATTAACTGTGTTATTGAACCCAGGTTGATTTAAACTAACAAGGTGAGCATTAGTTAATGGCTCTGTCAATGCCCTGCCTTTCCTCATCATAGACACATGGGGGCACCAGATTGATAGAAAAGGGAAATGTTTGCCTTTCTTCTTTGATGTGAGATGAAATGCATTACATTGGGACCTTTTTTAAAGTCAAATCAATATAGTCTTCAATATTGGGTATCAGTAATCTCTAAGGACAAAATTAATACCAGTCCGATGAATACCAATCTGTTCTTACCTTCATTTTTTCTTTCAGTCTTAAATATTAAGAATTCCTATTCGGCCAAGTTCCAGTAGCTCATACCTATAATCCCAGTGCTTTGGGAAGCTGAGGCAGGAGGATCGCTTCAGGCTGGAGTTTGAGACCAGCTGAGCAACAGAGTGAAACCATATCGCTATTTAAAATAAAAAGAAAAATAAAATTTCCATTCATCTGGGTTATGACCCATGCTGCAGTTCACACTTCTATTAAATTAGGAAAAGACATTATCCTTGACAACTTGTTATTGACTGACATAAGCAGTTGGGAAGACCAATTTTAAAAATAGCTGTAGTTCAAAATAGTTGTCAAAAGCTTTTACAAATAGAAGGTATTTTCACGTGAAGAACTGGAGTTTTTATCTGTTTATATTTGCACTTTATTTTGTGTTCTGCACATTTGTGTTTAAAAGGCAAAAGAATGAACTCTGATTTCCTTATGTGTTCCAGAATGGATTGTCTCCATTGCACATGGCCACACAAGGGGACCACTTAAACTGCGTCCAGCTTCTCCTCCAGCATAATGTGCCCGTGGACGATGTCACCAATGACTACCTGACTGCCCTACATGTGGCTGCCCACTGTGGCCATTACAAAGTCGCCAAGGTTCTCTTGGATAAGAAAGCAAACCCCAATGCCAAAGCCCTGGTGAGTGGCTCAACCAGCGAGTCCAGCCTCAGTTGTCTTGCTCACAACCTGCTGCCTCTATATGTGAAGGGAATGCTTTGAGGAAGTTGAAATGGAAGGTGCTAGTTAAAGTGTACTTCTTGTCAATTTTTTCAAATATCCTTCAGGAAAGTCTACAAAATTTTCTATTTCCGACATGAGAAAGGCTGATGGAGCCAAACTGTTAATGTTTTTATGGTCACGTAAGTGATTCCCTTATGAACCCAAAGACTACACAATTATAAGAAGACTAAGGTGGCCAACGTCATCTTATTGTGGATAAACTTATAATTCTGTGAATTAAAAGTTTATTCGGAGATCTGAAAATGAGGCAAAGTTATCAAAAATATCTATTTTAAACATAAGCAGTCTAGGGATTTGTGAGCTAAAATTTTATATTATCTTAACCTTGTAAGTTAGTGAAATACTGCCTGTAATCTTCTGTTTCCCAGTCAGAATTTTGGTCTGGTTTATAGGCTTCACTTTAAAGTAATTTGTTCTTTTAGCCTTTAGCCGTGCTATACTTTGGTTTTCTCAGCAAAATGGTGTTTGTTGTCTTTGCAAAAATAAATGGTCCCAACTTAGTAAGCTGTCTATTTCAGAATAAGTACCCATGTTTAGGAAAAAATAAGTCACCCAATTTTAGGGAAAGCATGTGAGTTTACTAGCAATTTTGAGGTAAAGGTTGTCATCATCCAATCGACCCTTTAAGGAAGGGTTTTTACCCCTTTCCAAAGAGTGCGGTCGTCCTGTCTGGATAGATCTCTACCACCTCTTGTACTCTGTGGGCTCTAAAATTCAGAGTGGGCAGGAAAGGATGACGAAAGAGAAACTCTCCAGACCCCAGACACCTCCTTGCCACTATAATTCTAAAACCTTTTACCAAACCAGCATTTCAAGATCTGTCTGTAGACCCACCCAGTCTATCAAACGTGTCTGAATTCTGAGAAGGGAGAAAGGAAATTAACAGTCATGACTCATTTTTCCATACAAGAAAAACAAGTAAGTCCCAAAACAGGGCGTGGGCTCCCACTCTCATTTTCCTGTGACTCTGAAGATTTCACAACATATGGAGGTTATAGCCAGTCATCCTGGGATGGACTGTGGCCAAATGGTCTGAGAAGTCTTGGTGAAAGCACCTGCAGTGACTTTGACCTAAGCTTTTACGGTGGACTCTGGTATTTATAGTTCTCCACTGGCTGCTGAAATACGTGCCACAGTCTCAACTGGCAGGCAGGACAACTTGGGACATAATTTATTAAAAAGCAGATTCTTTTATTAGATTAAATCGTAAACCAAATTATTCAAATAATGGGTTATTTACATTTCTGCATCCTTGGGGTAAACACCTACTTGAAGCATAAAGCTAGAGAAGAAATCAAAACATTTTAAAATTGGCCTTGTAGTTGTCCTAAAACACAGCGAAGAGAACAGAATAAACCTTGGTGAAGTGGAGCAGTGAGGACAAATGTTGGGGCCAGGAGTTTTCAGTCCGTATTTGAAATGAGGTAGAGGAGGGACATATTATTATTATTATTATTATTATTATTATTTGTTATTTTGAAACAGAATTTCCCTCTTGTTGCCCAGGCTGAAGTGTAATTGCACAATCTCGGCTCACTGCAACCTCTGCCTCCTGGGGTCAAGCTATTCTCCTGCCTCAGCCTCCCAAGTAGCTGGGATTACAGGTGCTTGCCACTATGCCCAACTAATTTTTGTATTTTTAGTAGAGATGGGATTTCACCATGTTGGTCAGGCTGGTCTCGAACTCCTGACCTCAGGTGATCCACCCACCTCGGCCTCCCAAAGTGCTGGGATTACACTTGTGAGCCACCACACCCAGCCAGGAGCATATTATTTGGAAGAGCGAATTCCGAAATAAAATAATGAAATGAATGATCATTTTTACCTCAGCTAACAAGGAGACTGTAACAAAAATTCACTTCCTGTTCACAATTACCAGGGCACCTTGGGTTCCTAGGGCAGCTAGACTACTTCCAGAATAGAATCTACATGCTGCTTAACCCTGGTACTTTCTGTTCATTTCAATTTACCACACATCATTTTAGCAAGACTATTTTACTGTACATAGTGAAACTGGATTTTAATGGAATGTAGTCAAGCAGGTATATGTATTTGTCCCTTGCAGAATGGCTTTACCCCTCTACATATTGCCTGCAAGAAGAATCGAATTAAAGTAATGGAACTCCTTCTGAAACATGGTGCATCCATCCAAGCTGTAACCGAGGTGAGAAGAGTTAAGATTTCTGGGAGTCCTGAGATACCGAGAGTATAGCCTTAGCAGCCAGAGCCCCAGGGCCATCTCCAGGGACCAGCTAGTTTGTTGGTATATCATGGCCATAGACTGCATTCTGAACTATTCAGCAAAAGGGCTGCCAGTCCTTAGGAGAAGCAGACAAGCCTGTTGGTGGGTGAGTTGGATGCAAATGTATCACCATGTCAAGAAATGTAACCTAAAACATATGCTTAAGGGGAACGGCCCCATCACAGAAAGCATAATTTGTATCAAATCCTAAACTGTAGTACTTCTCTAATGGGTGCACTTTTGTCCCCCAAGGGGCATTTAGTCATGTCTGGAGGTACTTTTAGTTGTCACAACTGGATAGTACTACTGGTATCTAGTGGGTCAAGGCCAAGGATGCTAGTAAACAGTTTACAATATACAGGACAGTCTCCCGCAACAAAAAATCATCTGATTCAAAATGTCAAAACCCTGCGCAAGACGACCTTGGTGCTTTTGTCAAGTAAGGATTATTCTGTCTCAAAACTCAAAATTAATGAAACTGCTGCTGAGGTTAGTAAAGGATTAGATCTAAGTTTCTCTCATAGGAACCAACTCAGAACTCAGATAAATGATCCATCAGAATCAGGACTGCACCTTCTACAAAGCAAACCAAGCCTGACACCTACCCTTTCAGACTTGTCCCAGACCCCCAACCTCCACCTCACTACCTCCTAGCACTCTGATCTCTGTTAATTCTAATTCTAACCCTTGGCACTTCCATAGACTAGATACTCTCTTGTTTGCCTCTGTATGGCTATACCTCTGTGTGTCACACCCTCTTGGCCAGGCAAATCCTGCACATCCTTTAGAACCAGATCTGGGCCACCTTCTTCAGGAAACCTCCCCTCACTCCCCAGCCTGGACTACATGTTCCTTCTAGGAACCACACCTCATCCTGTGCCCTTATCCAACTCTCTGACTTATGACTCAGTGGCGCCCCCAAGACCCCCAGAGGCTAAAGGCTCCTTGGAGGCAGGGCCGTGTCTGACTGGTCTTCATATACCCACAGTGTCTGGCCCATACATAGTAGATCATTCAGTAAAGTTTTGTTGAATACCTGATGCTTAACTATAGGATTTGAAGCAAACATAAAAATTAAAGTCTAGTCTAGTGATTGTTGCTTGGCTTCAGTTTCTTGCTTGCAAATGGAGTATTTGCCTAGATTTACACTTAGAATTTTTAAAATATGAAATGGTTGAGAATATGAATACTGATTTGCCATATTGTCCAGCTTATGGCTTCATATTAGGCAACCTGTTATTTTTAAGTATAAAATAGAAAGTTTACTTTCAGTGCATAGGAACCCTCTTACAGATCAGAATAGGTTCTAAAATAAAAGTAAATTCTTGGCTGATGTTTGAGTAAATGCCCAGAGGTGTCAACCAGTAATCCAGCTCTCTGTTCCCTAAGAGCTTTAAAAGGCAGTTTAGACCAAGATTTTGCCTTGCACGAGCTCTAACTACTCCCCCTGCTGATGGAAAAAGGTGCCAAGACTATAACAAAATTCTCATTTTCCTAATTGTCCTCCATTCTTCTCACTTTTTGAAGTCTGGGCAGCCAGAATTATTCCTTTTCTGTCTTTTACCTCACTTTGAGTGTATAGAATTCCTTTCATATATTTTTGGCATTTCTCAAATTTTTGCTGAGATTAATTATCCCCTTCTGTCCCTTTTTTAAAAACAGGTTAGCTTTTTCTAGATATACTAAAAAAAAAGTTTTATCAAGTTATGATGTTCATGTTGTAAGCTAAATTAAACTCTGAAAAATTTAAAATGGAATCATTTCATATAAAAAGCACAAGTAAATTATACTTTTTAAAAAATTAATGACCTGAGATTTCTGTCTTTCTTATTCACTCTATTTAAATCTCACAATCATGGGCATATTCAATATAAAATATCCTGGAATCAATAAATTCTGCTTTATGCTGAATAGTATTCTGGGGTCTATGCACATATATGTGTATGTATGTGTGCATAGGATCTGAAGCAATTCAAGTCTAGTCTAGTGAACATTGTAATATTTGCTTTATTTATATTGCCTTAATTTGTAATACCCATAAAGTTAAAAAATTAAATGTTTGAAACTATTAATGCTGATTTGTTCATTTATTAAAGAAACAGCTTCGTGTTAGGTACCCTGCTCTTTTATATGTGACATAAATGGGAATCCTCTTTAAAGCCCAGAATAGGATCTGAAATAAAAGTTGACTTTTTACTAATATGTATGAAATCACCACTGTCCTCCCTCTACACACACACACATATGGATAAGGAAGGTTTATTAGTAAAGGGGAAAAACAACCTTCAAGTTATTTATCAGTTTTTTCAAAGATCTACATTAAAAGTATGAAATAAATTCTTTTTCTTTTTTAATAGGTATGACATAAGTCTTTCATAGTAACAGAATTTGCTTTAAGAAAATGATGATTATGTGTTGATATATTTACCATTATAGAATCTGTAACATAATGGTGAATGTCCTGATTCTTCTAATCTGATCATTAAACTGGTTTAGATGGATGGATGGATGGCAGGCAGGCAGGCTCACCAACAAACCTGTTTTATGCTAAGCCAACAAACCACCATTTTCTTCTTTTCCCCTCAGTCGGGCCTTACCCCAATCCATGTTGCTGCCTTCATGGGGCATGTAAATATTGTATCACAACTAATGCATCATGGAGCCTCACCAAACACCACCAATGTGGTAAGTATTCTTTGATCGAAGGAGGTCCATTGTGAGTATTTAATAAACTGGCAAAGGTGATTTTTATCTACTTTTTTGTTTTTTATTTTTTTAAGGGTTGGAGTATTGCTCTGTCTCCCAGACTGGAATGCAGTGGTGCAATCATAGCTCACTGCAGCCTAGAATCCTGGACTCAGGTGCTCCTCCCACCTCAGCCTCCCAACTCACTGGGACTACAGGAATGTGCCATCATGCCCGCCTAATTTTTAAATGTTTTGTAGAGATAGGGGCCTCAGTATGTTGCCCAGGCTGGTCTTGAACTCCTGGCTTCAAGCAATCCTCCTGCGTTGGCCTCCTAAATTGTTGGGCTTATAGGCATGAGCCACCATGCCCTACCTTATTGTTATTATAATTAATTAATATGTAATTAATATGACTACTTAAAAGAAGCAAATTCAATAATACATTTGTTTCCTTTACTTCAAAGGCAAGATCCGCTCAGTCTCTAGTTGGCCACAAATTGTTAGGACTTATGAACTATGTTCATTAAACTTACAGGTGCGTTACTACTGGATATTATGTTTTAAAAAATAAAGTGTGGCCAGGCACGGTGGCTCACGCTTGTAATCCCAGCGCTTCGGGAGGCCGAGGCAGGCGGGCCACATGAGGTCGGAAGTTTGAGACCAGCCCGATCAACATGGAGAAACCCCCGTCTCTACTAAAAAATACAAAATTAGCTAGGTGTGGTGGCACATGCCTGTAATCCTAGCAACCCGGGAGGTTGAGACAGGAGAATTGCTTGAACCCGGGGGCGGAGGTTCTGGTGAGCCGAGCCTGCGCCACTGCACTCCAGCCTGGGCGATAAGAGTGTAACTCTGTCTCAAAATAAAAATAAAAATAAATAAAAAATAAAGTGTGGGGAATATTTTTCTACAACAAAAACATTAAAAAGTGCCACATGTTGGAGAGGTCATTTAGACACTATGGTTATTTATACAAAGAAGTGATTTCAGCAGGGTGTGGTGGCTCACACCTGTAATCCCAGCACTTTGGGAGGCTGAGATGGGTGGATCATTTAAGGTCAGGAGTTCAAGACCAGCCTGGCCAACATGGTGAAACCCATCTCTACTAAAAATACAAAAAAGAATTAGCTGGTTGTGGTGGTGCATGCATGTAATTCCAGCTACTCAGGAGGCTGAGGCATGAGAATAAGTTGAACTTGGGAGGCAGAGGTTGCAGTAAGGCAAGATCATGCCATTACACTCTAGCCTGGGCAACAGAGTGAGACTCCATCTCAAAAAAAAAAAAAAAAAAAGAAGTGATTTCAACTAACTTCAAAGTAGTCTCTCTTTAATGTGCTTCACCATGTTTATAGCAAACCCATGGAATTCTGTGTCCATAGATTACTCAATGGTATTATTTTCCCACACTAAACATTGCTCTGTAGGAACCACGAGGCTCACTTCAGAGTAGCTATCAGAGTAGTAACTTACCACCTGTGATCTGCATGTGGCATTGTTTTACAGGGTTTCAAATTTGACATCACAGTATTAGCACAACACACCATAAACATAATAATACTCATTGGACTCATGAGCATTAAAGAAGTAACAATAAAACAAGCACCATCCTGGCACAGAAGGGGCAAGCAAGGAGGTCCTGCACCCTTACCCTGAGAGTGGGGCTCCCCAGTAAGACTGCATCTTCCAGCAGCCCCAAGCAGCACAACCAAAACATAGAAATAGACCAGCTTCTCAGATGAAATACCGTCTTTCCTGGTACAATTGCAGAGAATGTTTTCATTCGTAGAGGGAACACTGAGTAATACACTAAACGACATCCTCATCACCTTTCCAATAAACACAATCCACCAGTTTCCTGTGGAATCTGTCTTCACGTGTCCTTCCATGGAAGTAGGTGGCCTATAAAGCAAAGCTCAATTTATAAAGGCAGTTTAAAAGTGAACATCACCTATGTGAGAGAATATATTTCATTTTTATTTTTGTCCATTTCAGTGTATCTGTTTCTAATGTCATTTTCATTTTTAATCAAGTAAAGAAGTAATCTGAATTAGAATCTACTTGGTGAAAAAATAGGGGGAGGGTGGTCCAGGGCAAAGAAAATGATCTACTGGGAAAAATGTCCAAAGACTGAGATATTGATCTGTTCAGATCAAACAGGAAATGCAAACCAACTGTTGACAAGCCAAATCAGGCCCTTGGCTATGTTTATGTTGCCCATGTAGTGTTTTGTTTTTACTTCTGAATTTATGGTCAATATTTAAGAATAGGAACATTTATATAAAATCCAGACTGCCACTACTTTTGAAAAGTTGCATAGTGTGGCATGGTAAGGTTGGCATCCTGCATAGTGACAGCCGCGAGCTGCAGATGTTGGGGGTGTTGGGGGGGGGGGCGGTGGCTGCCTGCCTCAGCGCAGGTGTGGGCTCTCTCAAGCACTCCACTTCTGCCCAGCTGCACTCACTCACCCGCCTGCTTGGCTCCTATGAGCACTTGCCTTTCCAGCCCCAAGGGAGGCCACATTGTAGGTTACTGAGCAGCGCCCCTGGTACAGTGGGTGACAAGACTCCCTAGGCTTATGCCAAAGTCTTTGCCTCATGGACCAGGTTCCTGTGAAATTCTTATGCATTTGACTTCCTAGCTTTTCAATAAGGAAGTGCTTGGGACTATTTTTTATTTTTGAAAAAAGTCCATCATAAGCTTTATGCCAAATAAAATACTCCACTCTTCTTCAGAGCTGCAGCTAATTTACTTTGGCTCATGTTCCCTAGAGAGGAGAAACAGCGCTGCACATGGCAGCTCGCTCCGGCCAAGCTGAAGTTGTGCGGTATCTGGTACAAGATGGAGCTCAGGTAGAAGCTAAAGCTAAGGTATGCGCAATACTTGAAAAGTGTTTGAAATTGAGGAAAAATCCTTTGATTTTCATAAAACTTTTAAGTATATATATGCCGTCTTTCAAGAATACTTTAAAAATAGTGAACAACCTCCAATAAGGAAAGTCCCTACCCAAGTAACACTGTGAAAAATCCCTTCCCTCCACATTTGTTCATTCGATTATTTAACAAAATGAAATAGGATGAGATGAGAACTTGTGCCTGAAACTGTCAGCACATGGCTAGTCCCTAACAGGTTGGGGACTGAATCTAGACTTGGTCCAAAGTTCTTCACACTCCATGGAGAAGGGCTTATGCACAAAGCTTCTAGAACAATCACAACCTGGAAGAATAACTGAGCGTTTTTGGTTGACTTGTAAGTCAGCTGTCAACAGCCACAAAAGGAGAATGGGGGATTTTTTTTTTTTTTTTTTTTTTTTCTACACAATCTCTTTGGCCACTTCAGAATTGGCCTCGTATTTCACCTGCAGGAGAAACTCACTTATCTGCTGCTATAGGGATGGATAGTTTGGTCTGGTTATCAGAATGGCAGTTCAGGTCCAGAATCATAAACCATTTAATTTCAACCTACAATATGTAAATATACATTTGCGCAGTCTGCAGTCTCTAGTTTCAAGTTAAGGGGTGGCAGTAGTAGCAGTATATGAGATTTTTCCTTGGCACCTATTTTTTTCTGCTTTCAATATTCCTCTTCTCTCTTGCGGCATCTCCCTAACTCCTCTCATGCTTCCTACTGGTTAGATAGCCCCTCTTACTTTGACATTGACCCTCGTCCTCCTTATTCTTCCAGGCTGTCCTCTATTCCAGCCTCTTTTCTCTACCTTTCCTGCTTAAACTATTTACCTCAACCTTATCACAGTTCAGTAGAGAATTTCTATTTCGAGGACTACCACAGGCATCTTTGAGCAAATTAAGATGATTTGCACCTCCCACTTGGGGATTAGACCCTAGGGGATCAGGACTTGGTGAGTACCTCCTGCCTTTGGGTGAACTGTAGTGATGTGGCTCTCCAGTCTAGACAGATGCAGCCCATACCAGGATGCACAGCTTGGCAAGCAGAGGGCATCAGCCCCTGCTGACCCTTCGGCTGGGAGCCTTTGCACAGGTATACTGCGCAACCCTACACTGCCTTCCTCACACTCTGCGTTTGTCTATGGGAAGACAGAACCAACAAAATAATTCATTCCATGTGAGTGGATAATAACTGGTGTGGAGGTATAATATCCCTCCCAGGTATATGAGTTTTACTAGGATACATTGTCTTATCTCCCAAAGAAGGAGAAATTAAAGTTCAAATTTGATTCTCTGTGGCAGGTGTTGTTGGGGGGCCATTTATAGACAGAACTGCCTTTCACGGTTTTCTTATTAATGGTTCACTCTCCAAAGGTATTTAATGAGCTTAGAGCTACCATCTCCTCATTTCTGAACATTGAAGAAAAAGACAAATGAGATTTTTTTAGCATTGACTCAAAAAATTGATTGTACCTCTTACATCAAGCAGCTAATGTTCCGTGAATTTTTCATAAAGGCACCATTGTTTCCTCAGCTCATCAGCCTTACATTTCTACCTTGCTGTTTAGGACGACCAAACCCCACTCCACATTTCAGCCCGACTGGGGAAAGCAGACATAGTACAACAGTTATTGCAGCAAGGAGCATCTCCAAATGCAGCCACAACTTCTGGGTACACCCCACTTCACCTTTCCGCCCGAGAGGGGCATGAGGATGTGGCCGCATTCCTTTTGGATCATGGAGCATCTTTATCTATAACAACAAAGGTATGAAAGCCTATCTCAGAATCCTGCTGTGTTCCCCCAAATACATCTTCCTTACAGTTCCCAGCAGAATCACAGGTCCAGAAGCCTCACAACAGCATCTATTCTTGCGATCCCACGGTAGTCATTAATATGGCCAGCAAAGCTCTGTGATGGGAGAGGGTAACTGATAGTATTTTGTGTGGGTTTTTTTGCCTTAAGTTTCTTAGTACATTATCTTCCAGTGAAACCTTACTGATATCCAGGGTCAACCTTCTTGTAAGTTATTTGATGGCCTTAAATTTTAGTTTAAAAACAGAGCTACAGATTAGCAAAATGCTCAGGCCGAGCACACAAACCACGCTATCACAACTTAGTTGGTAGATGCTTTTATAACACTTGGAAAACTGAGAGTGAATTTTTCTTGGGGTTGTTTTTGTTTGTTTTTGTTCTTTCTGTTGTCATTATTGTCTTGTCTGATTTATGGTTTGATTTATTTTTATCTCAACTCTGATGCCTTAGAGTAATACCCTAACATAAACAGTTGCTCTGCATGTGCAGAATGCAAAATTTGGAGCTCATTTTTCTTGTGATGCTACATAAGCCTAGCAAGTGTGATAGCAAGATGAATTGGCTTGTGGCGCGCCTTCCAAAGCTAGTAACTGGTACTGCACTCTTTTATTTGGATGCAGATAAGAAAGATTAATGTGTAATCAATATAGAAGATAATTACAAATAGAGAACTATCAGGATAAATGATGACTACCTCAAATTTCATTTCTTGTGATTCTTTGGGCTCTTCAATAGAGTTGAGATGCAAGTTCAGGAAGCTCATTTGATGTGAAACAGAGCAATGGGTGATGGAGTCTTGAGTGTTCAGGCATTTCACCATACCAGCTGCACATTCCTTTTAGTTTGCTGTAGTCTCATGAGGTCGAATGTGCTGATGACCCTCTAATCCCTGACTCATGATTGGGACCCTCACAACAGTGTGCTGATTGGCTGGTTGATACACAGATTCTTGTAGGAGTTGGAAGCCTGAGGGAGCAGCCACTCAGCTATTAACATCCAATTGTTGCATGTTTGTCCACGTGTGATTATTCAGTTCACCTACAGAATAGGCGTCTCATCATTCTAAAACCATGTCATTGTTCAGTTCACCTCTGGTGTTAAAGGTGAGAGAATTTCTGACTCCTCCTGAAGACTAGAGGACACATAAGGATTGTGTATACATGGAGAAACAGGGAAAGAAGAAGAGAGAGAGTGTCCGGTCTGGTGATATGAGATTGTGAGAGGTTCAGACTTCCCCTGGAATTTCCCAAACCCTCCAAACTGAGTCTGGGACCCTGTAACTTATTCTTCCCACAATATGAAACTCTTAAAGCAGTTCTAGAATAAGCCCCAGATCCAGCTTTCCAACTTCATCCTGGTGAGATACCTGATGACTCCCAGAACCAATAGCATGTCGTGGTTCAGTCAGCAGAAGGGAGAAAGATTAGGTATCCTGGTATGTTGTACTCACACCCTGTCGATAAGAAGGCTCTTGAACTCTTATCTATGAGTATGGGAATTTAAATGCAGACTTCACTGCTCATCATCACTAGAATAAGTAATCAGTTCTGGAAGGCAGTGCCCTTATGTCATATCTTTTTGTTTGTTGTTTGGTTTGGGTTTTGTGTGTGTTTTCCTTACGTCATTTCTATTGTTCATTATGTTTATGTTTCTTTTTTTCAGAAAGGATTTACCCCTCTCCACGTGGCAGCAAAATATGGAAAGCTTGAAGTTGCCAATCTCCTGCTACAGAAAAGTGCATCTCCAGATGCTGCTGGGAAGGTAAGAGGTCACCAGCCACCCTGAAGCAGGCCACTTCCACGATAACAAAACACACACTTGCTAATATTCACTAATGGCCACCCGAGTTGTAACGAAATATTTAAGTCCCACTAGGATGAAGAGCACTTGGGAAATAAAAGGTAAATCTGGAGTCCAAGTACTGTGGAAACTGGAATGTAAATATGCCCTATGTTGTGTCCAATCTAATCTCATTTCCTCAATCTAGGCCTCTGGTATTAAGACACCTTTGACACTGGTTATTGTTTCTGCACGTGTTTTCAGAGCGGGCTAACCCCACTGCATGTAGCTGCACATTACGATAATCAGAAAGTGGCCCTTCTGCTTTTGGACCAAGGAGCCTCACCTCATGCAGCCGCAAAGGTACCTATAATTCCACAGCCTAAGGAGACTGATGGGTAAGGTCTGTCAGTCTCTATCTGCACATCTACTCCTGCTTCACCAGGAGCACCCTCCTAGTTTAGGCACCACTAAAAAAATCACAGAAATAGAAGCACCTTAGGACGTCTGTGCCTTCAGTGATTTAGTCTGCTAATATGGTAGATGCTCAGGAAATATTTACTTGTCAGTTGATTGTCTTTGACAATCCAGGACCTCCTGGAGGAAGGAGAGCTGGAACACTCTTTAGCCAGATGAAAAACATAAGCACAGCCTGAGGGAGTAAGAAAGTTCTGATTTGTCAGAATTATGAAATATGTGTTATATTTTTCTGGCCATCTAATTGCCTTCAAGTTGTTTATTTGAATTTAGTAAAATAGGTTGAGAGATTTTACATGTGTGTTTTTATTATTGCTAAGGAGGATCTTTATTGTTAGAGCATTTTTGATTAGTAGACAACTTAGATTTCTGAGAAAAGAGAGAAACTGAGTGGGTATATAGCTATGTTATTATTTTAGTAATCTAATTTGAGGGACAAATCATAAAGAAGAGCTGCCTTAAAGACAGGTTAATAGAGTGCTATTGCTTTAATACGCTTCCTATTGTTGAGCAGGTGGCTATGATCAGAGAACACTGAAATGATGCAAACCACCATTTCAGTGTTCAGTTATTTTGCTAAACACTATTGGTTGAAGGACCCTTGAGTATCCCTTATGCTCCTTATGCTTTTCTTTTTTTTTTTTTTTTTTTTTTTGGAGACCTATGCGGTGGCGCCATCTCAGCTCACTGCAAGCTCTGCCGCCCAGGTTCACGCCATTCTCCTGCCTCAGCCTCCCGAGTAACTGGGACTACAGGTGCCCACCACCATGCAGGGCTAATTTTTTGTATTTTTAGTAGAGACTGGGTTTCACCGTAACCAGGATGGTCTTGATCTCCTGACCTTGTGATCCACCTATCTCAGCCTCCCAAAGTGCTGGGATCACAGGCGTGAGCCACTGCGCCCGGCCTCCCTTATGTTTTTACATCTTTGACTTACTATTCCATGTAGGGGCAACTGCAGTGCTCTCCTTTAAACCTAATGTTTAGATCACATCATTGTATACACAGATGAATGAACTAGGATTGTTCTAGATTACTTTAGATACACTAAGAGACCAACTTTTGGGTACTCTCTCCATTTAGAGAGTATGTTATCTTCGATAGATATTTCTTCCTGGAAACTTACAATCATTTTCTGCCCCATCCTCTCCAGAATTATATCTAAAAATCTAAAATGAAATCTCAAATTCAAAATCAAACTCCCAACTTTGCTTTTAATCTAAATGTAGCTTTCCCCTCCATAATTTCTGACCCTGACAAACATTCTTTCTATTACAAAACCATGACTTGACTTGATAAAACTTTTATCTTGAAAAAAAGACATAGCAGCATTATTCATGATAGCCAAAAGGTGGAAACAACCCCAATATTCATTGATGGATGAATGCATATACTCACTGCGCATATACACACAGGGAATATTATTTAGCCTTTAAAAGGAAGGAAATTCTGACATACGCTACTATAATACGTGGAGGAATCTTGAAGACATTGTGCTAAGTAAGCCAGTCACAATAGGACAGATGTGTGATTCTACTTATGTGAAGTACATAGAGTAGTAAATTTATGGAGATAGACAGAGGATGGTGGATGTCAAAGGTAGAAGGAGAAGGGAATGGGGAGTTAATGTTTAATGGATACAGAGTCTCAATTAGGAAGACTAAAAAGTTCTGGAGATGGATAATAGTGATGATTGGAGAACAACGTTGAATACACAGTACTTAATACTACTGACCTGTACACTGAAAAATGCTTTAAATGGGAAATTTTGTTATGATATTTTAGCATAATTTTAAGGAGAAAGATTTGTAAGGAATTTAATGGTTGTACATGTTATTTCATTTCATTTTTACCCCTGTATGTGTGGGCTACTTTCCTTTTTCTTTTTCTTTTCTTTTTTTTTTTTTTTGAGACGGAATCTCGCTGTCACCCAGGCTGGAGTACAGTGGCACGATCTTGGCTCACTGCAACCTCCACCTCCTGGGTTCAAGCAATTCTCCTGTCTCAGCCTCCTAAGTAGCTGGGATTACAGGCATGTGCCACCATGCCCAGCTAATTTTTGTATTTTTAGTAGAGATGGGGTTTCACCGTGTTGACCAGGCTGGTCTTGAACTCCCAACCTCAAGTGATCCTCCCACCTTGGCCTCCCAAAGTGCTGGGATTACAGGGGTGAGCTACCTTGACCTATGTATAAGTAACCCCAAGTCCTTCGTCCTTCATAGATAACAAGTAAATAATTAGTAAGTGAACTATTTTTTCCTTGAATGAGAATAGTAACTTTGGCACAAAAAGCAGTGTAAAATTGACCAAAGTTATAAAGCAATTGGTATAGCAGGTGACTCCAATCTCTCTTTCTGCTCACAAATAATTTTTTTTTTTTTTTTTTTTTTTTTGTCACCCAGGCTGGAGTGCAGTGGCTCGATCTCGGCTCACTGCAACCTCTGCCTCCCAGGTTGAAGCGATTCTCCTGCCTCAGCCTCCCAAGTAGATGGGACTACAGGCATGCACCACCACACCCAGCTAATTTTTGTATATTTAGTAGGGATGGTGTATCACCGTGTTGGCCAGCTGGTCTCAAACTCCTGACCTCAGGTGATCCGCCCGCCTTGTTCTCCCAAAGTGCTGGGATTACAGGCGTGAGCTGCTGTGCTAGGCCCACAAATAACACTTAAACAGGGCAATAGTTGGTATATTCCTAGTTCATTTTGTCTTTATATTTGTCAAACAAGACTTAGTATTCATAGTTCCCTATCTGCAAAACATCCTTTACAAAGATTTGAAAAGAAAAGCAGTCCTTTAAATAATTCTTTATAACATTCCATTAGCCTTAGGCATAGGTTTATAGTCAATTAAACACAGGTGTTTCTAATGGGACATTGATTCTCATTTCCATGCACAATTGCTTCCATAAGAGCCTGGGTAATGCCATCTCTGGCACATGTCCAACAATCCCTGTCTTCGGGGCAGTGGTACTGGTCAGGAACTTTTTCTAGACTTTAATCTTAAGCAAAGCCAGTCATATAATTTTAGGTATTGGCTTTATCTGTGAGGGAAAAAAAACCCTAGCTACAATGCTTTAAATTGATGAGCCTCGATTTTCTCAAGGCACAAACAGTCAGGAGGTAGACAGGGCAGTTGTTGATGTTGATATAGGGTGTTGAGGCAAGTTCCCTGTGACTTAAAAAACTCAGTTTGGGGGTACAAGTGCAGTTGTGTTACATGGATATACCGCCTAGTGCTGAAGACAGGGCTTTTAGTGTAACCAGCACCCAAAATGTGTACATTGTACCCATTAGAGAATTCTTTGTCCCTCACCCCACTCCTATGCTCCTACCTTTCCAAGTCTCCAATGTCTATTATTCCACTATGTCCATGTGCACACATTTAGCTCTCACTTTTAGGCAAGAACATGCAGTATTTGACTTTCTGAGTTATTTTACTTAAGATAATGGCCTCCAGTTTCATCTGTGTTGCTGCAAAAGATATAATTTTATTCTTTTTTGTAGCTGAGTAGTATTCCATGGTGTGTGTGTGTATTTATGTGTGTATATATGTATATACACATAAATTATATACATTATAGTTATATATAATATATAATTGATTTCCAGCTTTATATTTGTCCAACAAGACTTTATAGCTGAGTAATAGTCCACTCAGCTATAAACATATAGTATATACATATATATGTAACACAGGGTATGCAATACGTGCATATCATGGAATACTACTATATGTATGTATATATATCTGTATACGCACACACGCACCATGGGATACTACTCAGCTATAAAAACGAATAAAATAGGCCGGGTGCAGTGGCTCACACCTGTAACCCCACCACTTTGGGAGACTGAGGCGGGAGGATCCACGAGGTCAGGAGATGGAGACCATCCTGGCCAACATGGTGAAACCCCTTCTCTACTAAAAATACAAAAATTAACTGAGCATGGTGGCTGGCTTCTCAGGAGGCTGAGGCAGGAGAATCACTGGAACTCAGGAGGTGGAGGTTGCAGTGAGCCAAGATCACACCACTGCACTCCAGCCTGGGTGTCAGAGCGAGACTCAGTTTCAAAAAAATAATAATAATAAATGTATATATCCCACATATTCACATATTCTTTATCTAATCATCCATTGGTGTACACTAAGGTTGATTACAGGACTTTGCTATTGTGAATGGTGCTGCAATAAGTATATGAGTGCAAGTATTTTTTTTTTGATATAATGATTTATTTTCCTTTGGGAAATATCTAACCAGTGGTAGGATTGCTGGATCAAAGGTAGTTCTATTTTTTGTTCTTTGAGATATCTCCTTACAATTCTCCTTAGAGATTATATTAATTTATATTCCTATCAGCAGTGTATAAGCATTTCCTTTTCTCTGCATCCTTGCCAGCATCTATTATTTTTGACTTCTTATAACAGCTATTCTGATTGGTGTGAGATGGTATCCAGTTGTGGTTTTGATTTGCATTTCTCTGATGATTAGTGATGATGATCATTTTTTCATATGCTTCTTGGCCATTTGTGGGTCTTCTTTCACAAAATGTCTGTTTGTGTCCTTTGCCTTCTTTTTAATGGGGTTATTATTTTTTTTTTCCTTGTTGAGCTGTTTGAGTTCCTCATAAATCCTGGATATTAGTTCTTTGTCAGATGCATAGTTTGTGAATATTTTCTCCCATTCTATATGGTATCTGTTCACTCTATTGATTTTCTCTTTTGCTATGCAGAAGCTTTTTAGTTTACTTAAGTCCCATTTGTCTATTTTTTGACTTGCTGCATTTGATTTTGAGGTCTTAGTTCTGAATTTTTTCCCTAGTTCAATGTCCAAAAGAGTTTTTCTTATGGTTTCTTCTAGAGTTTTTATATTTTCAGGTATTACATTTAAGTCTTTACTCTATCTTGAGTTAATTTTTGTATATGGTGAGAGTTATGAGTCCAGTTTCATTTTCCTTCATGTGGTTATCAAATTTTCCTAGGCATCATTTATTGAATAGGATGTCCTTTTCTCTGTGTTTATTTTTGTTAACTTTGTCAAAGATCAGTTGACTGGAGGAATGTGGCTTTATTTATGTGTTTTCTGTTCTGTTCCATTTTTCTATGCGTATATTTTTATAACAGTGCCATGCTGTTTTGGTTATTATAGCCTTGTAGTATAATTTGAAGTTAGGTAATATGATGCCTCCAGCTTTGTTCTTTTTGCTTAGGATTGCTTTGGCTGTTTGGGCTCCTTTTTGATTCCCTACGAATTTTAGGGTTGCTTTTTCTAATTCTGTGAAAAATGACGTGGATATTTTCACAGGGATTGCAATGAGTCTTTGGCTTTTCCCTTCAAAGACAGTTGATTGGTTGCCAAATTTACTTTCAAGCCACAGGCAGCAAGAAAGTCAGCACAACAGGGCTTTCCCAGAAATTCCACCAAACCACATCTCCTTACACCCCACTGGCCACTTCTATGTGCAAAAAAAGTTGGGAAATAGTGCTGAGCACACTGCTAGAGAAGTTTGTGTGTTTGTTTTGTTTTGCTTTTATTTTTTGTGTTTTGGTTTGGGGGTTTGTTTGGTTTTGCTAAAAAAGAAAGGAGAACAAATACAGAGCAGGCAATCTGCCTTCTTTACTCCAGGGAAGTTCAGGCATTCCTGAATTCTGGCAGTGGTGAGAGATAAGGGACAGAGCCTCAATAGGGCATGATTACTATATGGATGTGACAGCAGCAACCTCAATGTTAACTCTTAATCAAATCACATCCTTTGTCCTTTTTCTTAGAGTATGTGATGCCTTCTTCTTACCCTTTCTTCTCCTTGCTTCTCTTTTAAAATTACCAATGTATTGTCTTACTCATACATGTCCTAGAAATGTGATGAGGTTTCAGGAAATTGGGGTACTGAAAAGTAGATGGGCTGCTCTAATCTATTTTAGTCCAATCTATTTCCTGTGGCAGGACCTTATGCTGGCAAGAGGATTGGCTTGAGTTCAGGTATAACCTGGATACTAATTGTAGAAGAGATAGTAAGTTTTAAGTATTATTTATCAGGTTTCTCTTCCATAAAATATGCAACATATCTATTGATCTGGATCAGTATATTTGTGAAAGTTCTTGAAAAAATTCAATTATGATTTAAATACTACATATTACTTTTGATAATTTTAAATTGCATTTGCTTTTACTTTAATTTGGAAATACAAAAGCACATGTGGCAAGCACTTTGTCTTTTACATCAAGAGGGGAAAAAACATATAGGTCAAAATTATTCTACAGTTGAATCACTCGCTGTTTAATTTTTCCTTTGATAGATGCATCTGCCTTTCTTAGTGTGGCAAGTGAGGATCATTTTACTTTTCACAAAGTAGAAACAACTTAGAAAATTTAGAAAATTCCGTTATAAACCTCAAGATAAATGTGCTTATTATCTGAAGATATTTCTTAAGTCTTTCTGAGATTAACTTTTCATAGTAAAATAATACCTGAGTCATTTTTCCCTTGCTTTGTACTTTCCTTTGTGTCTCAGGTAAGGAGCTCAAGATAAAGCCTTGAACAATAATAGTAATTTGTCTGGAATTGGCATATATTACAGAGCTGGGTCTGTCTGTCTCTGTCTGTCTGTCTGTCTCTCTGTCTCTCTGTATCTGTCTCTCCCTGTCTCTGTCTGTCTGTCTCTCTCAGAGTTTTAAAGACAGATTCTCCCTATGTTGCCCAGGGTGGTCTTGAGCTCCTGGGCTCAAGTGATCCTCCTGCCTCAGCCTCTAAAGTAGCTGAGACTACAGGCATGCACCACCATACCTGACTTCTGCAGTTCTCTTGACTAAAAAAATTTTTTCGGACATAGGATTCTTTTTGGTGGCATTAGAAGTAAACAAGATTTTCATGTGCGAGAGGATCTTGAGCTGCTTTACCTTAGGTAGGGGTTGAGAAGTGACTAACCTGAAGATTATGTCAATAGCAAAAGCAAAAAGAGAGAAGATACATGATAAGAAGCTAAATTCTGAGTTTATCTTGCCTTTACCACTTGAAGTAGTTAGGTTAGTGTTAGACACATTGACTAATTATATTTCCTATTTTAGTGCTGCTTTGTGAATTTTCTCTTTTATGCTGGAGTGTTGGGGAGATGAAACAATTCCCCTCCTCCTGTCACTCACTGTAGCGTTGGGCTCAGACCAAAGCTCTGCAGTTGGCTCTGAGGGCATCGGTCTCTGAAGGGTGTGTCCCAGCAGAGGGCCAAATGCTTCTCAGGGCAGCTGGGGTTTTCAGATGGCAATAGGTCAAAATTAAAAATAGGGATATAAAATCTTCTTTTACCCTGGCTCATCCAGTTTGGCAGAGGCTAGTTTCAGAAGAGTCTAGAAGTGACATTTCCATTTCCATGGGTTGATATAAGGGTTTGTGAAGTGAGGAATGCTGTTGGACTTGGACATACCAGTGACTGAAATGTGAGGGTCATTGCAGCAGGATGGCTGAGTATTGGGTGCAGCAGACCCTCAAAACCCTCTGTGTTGTTTCTGATCCTTCTACATGGCTCAAAAAGATTGTGACTGATCCATTGTACAGATTTGGATCATACTTCCAAATATAAATTCTTAGATTCTATTTTCTTTTTCTAAACCTTCCTGTCTATGGAAAAAAAAAATCATTCTAATTTGTCATTGGCATATTCGATATACTCAGGTTTATGTCCACGTCAAAATGTAATCTTGCACTTCTTGTAAGTGACTGTGAACCAGGGCAACATCCCCCAAAACTCTTCTTTCTTGGGGCAGGAGACCCTGATGGCTCCTGAGGCACAGCTGACCAACAGTTTATCAAGGGAATCTTGATTGTCTCTCTGTGGTTATCCGGGGTTAGCCAAGAGAAGGATGCCAGAATGTGCTGAAAGCTCTGGTACTCTTGATTCAAAATCTGAGGATTCCTTTCTTCCTGTAATTAATACATGGCAGTTATTGTGAGGCACTAGAGAGACACAAAGACAAATATTACACAATATGTGCCCTTAACAAATGTATATTTAGTAGGAGGGGATAGATAAGTAAACAAAAGAGTACCACTAAATATCCCCAGGACTTTGATAAGTCAGTCAGGGTTGGGGGTAGAGGTTGAGGCTTGAGGGGTGGGAAGAAATAAAAAACCTCATTGAGGGTGTGACCCTTGAGCTGAATTTTCAGCTGACAGATGCTGGCTCCTGGGCATGTTAGGGAAAAGCATTCTTGTAGAGTAAGGCAAGACAGAGAAACATGAGACTATATTCTGTTTGGGGGATGTGCAGGATGACAGACCAGCATAAAGACAAGTTTTGTGAAGGAGGAAATCAAAGGGCCAAATGAGAAGAGATTATAGTGTCTTAACTTCCATGAACATTAAAAATTTCAACTTGTAAGCAATAGATGGCCATTAAAGGTATTTTTTTAAATAAAAGAATGAATGGCTGTGAACATGCCCTAGTGATAACTGATGGTTTGTTGCTTCTTCCTCCTGTCCTCAATTTAAATAAAGCAAGTATTTATTGAGCATGTTGTAACATAACTTCCTGTAAAAGGGAAATCTATATTCCTTTTGGAAAACCAATAATACTCTGACTCTTTTTGCTTAAAATGTCCATGTTAAGCCGGGCGCAGTGGCTCACGCCTGTGATCCCAGCACTTTGGGAGGCCGAGGCGGGAGGATCGGGAGGTCAGAAGATCAAGACCATCCTGGCTAACACGGTGAAACCCCGTCTCTACTAAAAATACAAAAAATTAGCCGGGCGAGGTGGCGGGCGCCTGTAGTCCCAGCTACTCAAGAGGCTGAGGCAGGAGAATGGCGTGAACCCGGGAAGTGGAGCTTGCAGTGAGCCGAGATGGCGCCACTGCACTCCAGCCTGGGCGAAGAGTGAGACTCCGTCTCAAAATATAAAATAAAATAAATAATTAAATAAAATGTCCATATTAAATTATGTTTTTCCTACTTAGGAATGCAGGAGACATGAGGGCACTATATTCATAGTATCACTTGGTTTACCAGTATTTGCTTACTTAATCATGATTTCTTAAGCAATCATAGAAAATGACTAGAAAGAGACATATACTATTTGAAAATGCACCGTACACATTTTTATCTTGTTCCTGGGCATGTGACCAAGTGATTTGTGTTGACAGAATGGTTATACGCCACTGCACATCGCTGCCAAAAAGAACCAGATGGACATAGCAACAACTCTGCTGGAATATGGTGCTGATGCCAACGCAGTTACCCGGCAAGGAATTGCTTCCGTCCATCTCGCAGCTCAGGAAGGGCATGTGGACATGGTGTCGCTGCTCCTTAGTAGAAATGCGAATGTCAACCTGAGCAATAAGGTAACCCACTTTTTTCTTGACAAAGCATGCAGCACACCAAAACCTCACCCCTCAGAAAGGTCACTAAGAATTCACAGAAGATCTGGGTCAAATAGGATGTGTAAAGTGTAATGTTGCACCAAGTTGTTTACCAAAGTGTTACTTAACAGAGCAAAAATTTGGAAACAATCTGTTTAAACAATAAGAAAAACAGTCAATAGGGCCAGTTGCTCCGGCTCAGGCATTTAATCCCAGCACTTTGGGAAGGCAAGGCAGGTGGACTGCTCAAGCCCAGAAGATCGAGGCTGCAGTGAGCCGTGATTGCTTCTTTACACTCCAGCCTGGGTGACAGAGTGAGACCCTGTGTCTTTAAAAAAAAAAAAGAGAGAGAGAGAGAGAGAAAGATGATGGTAAATAAATAATTCAGATAATTCAATCAGACAGTGAGTGTATTTGCAGGTGACTCTGTATACATATAGCCATAAAAATGAAGTCCAGGAAGTTTTTGTAGTAACATAAAGTTTTGTTATAATGTTAATTCAAAGAGCACCGTTGTTACTTCACCATAACATAGCAAATAAGTTGTTGCAAATTGTAGCCCATTGCTTTATTCCACGAACATTTTTGGGGTCCTGCTCCTTGCTGATCGGTTTTTAAGTTCTAGGTTACAAAGACAAATGGGAAATATTGCTGCCTTCGTGAGTTCGTTTTAATAACAAATTTAGCATAGCTATTTTATGGAGTAGATAGGGGAAGTTGTTGGCAATTTTGAAGGAACTTGTGAAGACTGTTCCCTAAACTCTACAAACACCCATGCTGTCATCTTTGATATCCTCATTATTCATAAAGAAAAGATTAGAGTTTTGTCAAGCAAAGTGAAAGTTCAGCCCACAATTAACCAGAAACGTGTTAATGAAGTAACTGCTTCTCCCTATATGTATCAAAGAATTTAGCTTTGCTGAATTGCTCATTAAGATTGGCCCAAAACATAAGACAGGTGTTTCTAAATCTTCAGATAATAGGAAACCATGCAAAAGGGCCCTCAGATTCACGATAACCTCCACTCTCTGGCATTTAGCTTCTCTTCTGCCTGCTGGGTGTGGGCATAGCTATGATATTTCTCAGCCCTAGCTCAGATATTGGAGTAGGGTTTCAAAATAGCAGTAGTCTTATGTTGACAAATAACAAGTAATTTAAATACTTGTAACACATGTGTGTGTGTTTTGAAATCACAGAAAGTTTGAATCCTAAGTCAGATTCTTCCTGTGTCATTCAGGCAAGTTCTATCACCTCTCTGAGGCTCAGTTTTGTCCTTTAGTACGTGGAGATAATAATACTGACTTTAGGAGATGCTGTGAGGATTCACTGAGATAACATTCAACACTTTTTTGACTAAGAAAAAATCTTTTTTTAATTTTAGAATTTTTACAATTTTGGAAAAAGCTTACTCCATATCAATCTGAATTCTCAAGTTTATTATTTAACAAATTCTGTAGACCAAAAGACATATACAGGAGACCAGGGAGATGCTTTTTTAGTTTTAGTATTGTGAAAATCTTTTTTGGTCATTACAGAGCAAAATTTTTTTTAATTTTTTTTAATTTTATTTTTTTCTTGTTAAACATTCCTTTTATGAGTGCATGTCTCAGCATTAATGGGAATAACAAAGCAATTTCATAATAGTCATTATAGTTAAGACTTGTTTGATCTTTTGAATTTTCTGTAGTTTTATATACCAATTTAGAGACAAGAATTGTAATGGCTTGCCTCAAAACTCAACTTGTCTTTATGACAAAGAGGACCTTTTGTTCCCCAAATTGAAGCACATGCTGGTATCAGAGTGTATTTTCTCTTCTGAGCCCATAATGTTGTATTTCACCAGTTCTTCCAGAAACAATGTAGCACTTTCACAATTGGTTTACATTGAATATTTCCAGTAGGTTTGATACCAAACTGCAGTGTGACCGACTTTGTTTCTTCAAAATCCTGCAGCCAACTGGTACAATATATACCCAGCCTTGAATTCACCTTAGACTCATAGAATGATTTTAGGCTAAAAATATTCAGGGCAAAAATTTTCTCAGTGCTTGCTTTAGTAGAGCGGAAATTAACAAAAGGAATTCTGAAGACTCAAAGACATATAGTAAACCAGGGAAACCTGGAAATTTCTGGCAACCTTCCTAAATAAATGATACACAAACAGAGATATTCCTAAAGGAATTCTAAAAGATCAGCTGGCTTTCCATTAGCATGTTGAACTTGAAGAACTTCTGAGAACTTCTAATACTTTTAACTTCTAACTTCTCATTAGAAACGATCTAATGAGAAGGCATTTGTAAATCCTTGCATCCTTTCTCAGTTGTCATTTTCAGTATAAAGCACTAAACATGCCCTCATATGAAAACAGAAAAGCAGCAAAACTTTTTATTATTCAATAGGGAACTGTCTCTCAGTTTTTGTCAGTTTTTCCTGAGTTGTCAGTGTTTTAAGCATCAATTACTCACTGTTCCCTCCTCCCTTCTCCTGCCTACCTTTCCCTCTTCTCATATAACACTACATTTTATTTCCTTGCTAAAAAATAACTATTGAAAGAAAGATTTAGCTTTCATAATTTATGTTGAACTAAACACTTTATTGTTTTTACTTTCTCTTTTCTTACTAGTAACCAGGACTTTCCCAGTACTCTTAAGGAAAAATGATCATGAACCCCAAGTTATTGTTGAGGTGCTAGTGTTCAATTTGATTCAATTTTGCTTTAGATGTTCCTATTTTTCCATATAGGTTTTGCATACCCCAATGCTATAATTTTTATACAACTGGAAGAATATTAAACAGAGCTGTTGCTATTTTAATTTAATTTGATGTTTTCTCTGTTTCAAATAAATTCTTTTTCTTTTTTTTTTTTTTTTTTTTTTTTTTTTTTTTTTTTTTTGAGACAGAATTTCATTCTTGTTGCCCAGGCTGGAGTACAATGATGCAGTCTCAGCTCACCACAACCTCCGCCTCCAGGGTGCAAGCAGTTCTCCTGCCTCAGCCTCCCGAGTAGCTGGGATTACAGGCATGCACCACCACACCCAGCTAATTTTGTATTTTTAGTAGACACAGGTTTTCTCCATGTTGGTCAGGCTGGTCTCGAGCTCCCGACCTCAGGGGATCCGCCCGCCTTGGTCTCCCAAAGTGCTGGGATTACAGGCATGAGTCACCGCACCCAGCCCTAAGTGCTATTTTTAAAATGAGCAATGATCAAAATGCCATAAAAGATTAACAGGTAACTTCTGAACTCAAACAGAGCTGTGGTTGTTTTTTAAAATCTTTTAAGTTATAGCCACGAATATAAAAATAAAATGTTTTCGTATAATTTGTCCTGTTCTACCTAAGAAAAATGTTTGACTTTTTTTCTCTAATTTAATCAATGAATGGGTAGATTAAATGCTAGATGCTGGACACTGGTTATATAAAAATTAAAGATACAATACTTGCCTCAATAAGCTCACAGTGGTTTGAGGAAGACAAGCAAGAAAACAGAGTTTAAATGCAGGATTATGATATTTTTAATTGAGGTGAGCACATAGTAGGTTTGCAAATAAATGTAATTACTTGGCCCTTTATTGAAATGAGAAGAGAGAAAGGCCAGGGAAGCCTGAAGTGACTTCATCAGTGAGTGGGTAAGCCAGGTGAGCAGCAGGCACCTAGACATGGGAGCGTGAGAGGACAACATGTGCCCACAACGCATTTCTCGGTCTTTGCTGAGAGCTACTCAGTAAAGTACCCTCAACGTCGAAAGTCTCAAACTTAGAATAGGTGACGATGACACTCACAAAATGTTATGACTGACAATATTGTTTCCTCTGAAGTAGAACATAGCACATGGTGCTATGATGAGGTCAGTGTTTGGGTGGTGCCAATTTTGGCTCTGGCTTATTTTTCTTGAATTGCAAGTGAATGCATCAGTCCTGCTTTTCACATTTCCCCCTTGATTCAGTTCAAGTGAGCTTCCTCCAAAATTCTGTAAACATTATTAAAAAGTCCCAGCTTGACTCTCTCTGCGATCCATAATTGCTCTGATGGAATAACAACCCCTGAATAAATAATGTTGCACATCTAGAAGGCTCTGTGCTCTTCCTAAAACTGCCTTTGATTACCTCCTTTCCTCTGACAAATAGGACAGGCTGATATTTTCATTGCACAGATGCTAGAGGGGGAGAAAAGACTTCCAGGATATTAACTTCTGTGCTCATAATGGATAAAAGCAAAAAATCTGAAAGCACTTACACCAACTCACTTTCTCTTAAATATTATAAAAAATGGTTTACAATGTAAAGAGGTTCTTTACAACCAGAGTATAGTCTTAGTAATTTTTTTTCTTGGTCATGAGAGCAACCACGTGTTCTGCAAATTCTCTAATAGGGTTAGTTTCAAATACTGTATCAGTCTTGTTAAACCCATACAACATCTAAATGACCTGGAAATTCTCATGATCT
Source organism: Piliocolobus tephrosceles (assembly GCF_002776525.5). NCBI lineage: Eukaryota > Metazoa > Chordata > Mammalia > Primates > Cercopithecidae > Piliocolobus > Piliocolobus tephrosceles. Next base: position 56,182,978 of record NC_045442.1, on the reverse strand, counting down.
TGCATTCACATTACATTCCACAGGCGATCTTTCCAATCCAGAGTGACGTACAGAAAATATTTATTAGACTTTGGGAATTAATATGGAGAAAATATTATGAGCATATGTCAATGTTCACTTAGTAAACAGATATCATTTAAATAATTTTTGGTAAAGCTAGTGCCATTGGCAATATATTAAAACTTGCATAATTTTGTAAAAAACAATAGAGTCTAATTTTTGGAGATGAACACCGAAGTGTATGGGGGTAAATGTTATAATGTCTAGATTTGTTTTAATACTGCCACAAATAAATGAGTGAAAAGGGAAAGAGGGATAGATGAAACAAATATAGGAAAACTTTGATAATTGCTAAGTCTGTGATGAGTATACAAGGCTCATTCCATTTCTTACACTTTTGAGTGTGCTTGCAATTTTTCCTGCCTATAGGTACTAATGTTGCCACAGTGCTAAGACAGTATAACATATATGTGTATATATATATATTTTTTTTTTGAGACAGGTTTTATTTACTCCTGTCACCAAGGCTGGAGTGCAGTGGCGCTATCTCACTCACTGCAACCTCCACCTACTGAGCTCAAGCAATTCTTCTGCCTCCCAAGTAGCTGAGACTAAGGTGCATGCCACTGCACCTGGCTAATTTTTGTAGAGATGGGGCCTCGCCATGTTGGCCAGTCTGGTCTCCAACTCATGGGCTCATGTGATCCACCTGCCTCAGCCTCCCAAGCATATAAATTTATTCCATAGGTTTTTTCTAACATAGAAATTCTTGGCTTACCATCTTAGAATTCACAAATGGTTTCTCAAACATGGGGGCTATGTGTGTGACATTACTTCCTGTAAGATGACTGTGCCCTTGGAATCTTTTGCAGAGTGGCCTGACCCCACTCCATTTGGCTGCTCAAGAAGATCGAGTGAATGTGGCAGAAGTCCTCGTAAACCAAGGGGCTCATGTGGACGCCCAGACAAAGGTATACGCCCCTCCCCTTCCACACGGGAAAGAATGTGTCCATTTGGTGACCGCAGTAAGGAAGAAACTATAATCATATTAGGAGAACAAACCCTTTAATCATCTATTTTCTCTGTAGTATTTTAAATATATATTTATACAAGGGACACTAAAGTCCCTGATTGCCATATTCCAGGGACTTTTGTCTTTAACGGCCTGGGTACTTGATCCTAACTGTATAATAATTTCCCCCTATTGTTGAGCCTCCTTACAACAGATGCTCCTTCAGGGGCAGAGTGTGAAAGCTTGTACCTCTCTTAGTTTGTATGATGGATTTTTTAAATGCAGACAAACAGACAAATAGAAAAACTTGTAATTTGTGACCCCTATGTTCGTTCAGCATGATTTATGAAACAGGATAAATTAAGGCTTATTTAAATATTACTCACTTGCTAAATTCCTAAGGGTCTGTGCAGTCTTGCCTGCATTCTCCCCCTCTCAGACAAAAAAAACTCTCATTTCAAAATGAAAAAAACATTGCTGATTAGTCTTATATAATGCCACAATTCGAACACAGAAAAATAAAGGACTTTTCATGTCATCGTCAAAGATATAGCTTCACATTAATCACATTTCTCTGAAAATTTTCTTTATATGCTTAATTTTGTTATTCATATCAGATTTGTGTCATCTACTGTAACGTATGTTTTCTTTTTTTTTATTTGAGACAGAGCCTCGCGCTGTCACCAGGCTAGAGTGCAGTGGCTTGATCTTGGCTCACTGCAACCTCCGCCTCCCGTGTTCAAGCAATTCCCCTGCCTCAGCCTCCCGAGTATCTGGGACTACAGTCATGCACCACCATGCCCAGCTAATTTTTGTATTTTTAGTAGAGATGGGGTTTCTCCATGTTAGCCAGGATGGTCTTGATCTCTTCACCTTGTGATCCGCATGCCTCAGCCTCCCAAAGTGCTGGGATTACAGGCGTGAGCCACCACGCCCGGCCGCATATGTTTTCTTTCTATATGCCATATTTGACATGAAAAAGAATGACTACTAAATATTGTGAATAAAATTTTTATATGTAATATAAGCAGGTTCTGATGTATATGGACATATTGAAGTCACTAGTAATAGAAATACTATCCCAAATTAGCCAGATAAAAGGGTATTGACACCAAAATGAGACTGAATTTAGCTTATTTTCTTATGTTGCTTGAATACTTTCATCAGGAAATAATTATTGACTTTGGAAGTTTGCAACTTCATGATAAATGTCTTCATTCCATATTGCTTATTGACACACACACACACACACACACAGAGAGAGAGAGAGAGAGAGACTTAAATACTTTATTAGGTTCTCTCTCCTTTTTGTAGATATAAAACTCTAGAAGGCAAGGTCTGGGTCAACTTTCTCAACATTTTTCTGCCCCAGCACATCCAAGTCATGCCCTAAAATTCAGCCAGGGAGTGTGGTGAAGATTCTCAAAGCCAGGTGGGGGAGAAGAGAAACGCTCTGCCTCCGTCTGTTTTCCATTTGCACACACAGCCCCTGGGTGTACGAGTCTCAGGACTCCACCACAGTTTCTTCCTAACCCAGCCCAACTCAGGTCCCAGTTGGTAGTCTTTTTTTTTTTTTTTTTTCCCTCCAAGAGGGAGTGTTACTCTGTCACTCAAGCTGCAATGTAATGACTTGCTGCAACCTCCACCTCCCAGATTCACCTCAGCCTCCTGAGTAGCTGGGACCACAGGCACATGCCACCACACCCGGCTAATTTTTGTATTTTTAGTAGAGGCAGGGTATCGCCATGTTGGCCAGGCTAATTTCAAGTTTCTGACCTCAGGTGATCCACCTGCCTTGGCCTCCCAAAATGCTAGGATTACAGGCATGAGCCACCGTGCCCGGCCACATAGTCATTTTTGTACTCTGTATGACACACCTTGCAGCATGTAACTTTTCCTGCCATTTAAGAACGGAGCAGAGCATCTCACTTCAGGAAGCATCTCTCTGTCCTTTACAACTTCTTTTCCTTTCCTTTCTCTTCTCTGCAAAGGTCACAGCCACCAAAAGGAAGTGAAGCCATGATTGTCCCATAACTAGAGCACAGCAGAAGTGCAGATAGCTGGGTTGCTTGCATTTGCTGCTTAGTTTTGTGAATAAGGAGTTTTTTGTATCCCAGGAATGTTCACATTCTCACTGGTAAAGAAGACATCCCCAAGCAGCCCACAGGCGGGATGTATACCATTCAACTCATTAGCTACATGAAAAAATAATAATAATAAAATATCAAGACCTCTTCTCGGCCGGGCACGGTGGCTCACGCCTGTAATCCCAGCTCTCAGGGAGGCAGAGCCGGGAGGATAGCTTGAGCCCAGGAGTTCGAGACCTGCCTGGGTAATACAGCGAGACCCCGTTCTCCACAAAAAGGAAAAAAAAAAAAAAAAGACCTCTTCTCCCTGACGAGGAAAAGACTAGAAAATCCTGGTAACAGCCTTTGCAGTCCTCTCCCCCTGCACCCCTCCCGTTTGCTGACCCTTTATACCCCACCCCCCTTTTGCATTTGAAGTTCACCAAATGATTTTAAGCTAAATTGTGCCACGGGGTATAATAATCAACGTTGTTTGATAGAGATGAAGCCACTGCTTTTGCTTTTTAGAAGGATAATGTCCGGAAGCATTTTATTTAGACCACCCCTGAAAGGCACTGATTCTTAGAGGACACTAATTAGGATCAGGAGTTACATTGGATTTCTTTAAATGTGTGTAAAAGCGTAAAAAGCTTTGAGAACTTATGTGATGCTTACTCATTTCACATTTATTTATAGATTTCCTACTGGTCACCAAATTCTTACCTGGGAGATATATTCCTTGCCCTCATAGAATTCATAGTTTCGAGAGCAAAACACATAGTATTATAATAACAAAGTCATCATCATAATAAAATAAAACAATGTGTTACCCATTTTCTCTGTGCCGGGTACTATTCTCAGTGCTTTATATTTATTATTTTGTTTAATTCTTACAACTACCCTATGAGGCTGGTGAAATTAACATCCCCATTTTACAGATGAGGAAACTGAGGCACAGAAAAAGTAATTACTTGCATAAGGTCCCAAAGCTAATTATTACACAGCCTGATTTTGACCATAGGTCTATATCTAGAAATATACACATAATTTTAGAGTATTAGGTAATAACTAAGTTTTTTGACAAAGGTAAGGTAGGATAGAGGAAGCTATAGCTTGTTCAGTATCATGGGAACGTGAGAAGAAAAACGGGGATTATGTCTTAAGATATTGCTAGAAAATTAAGAAGATCTCAGAGGGCCTTAATGTACCAGGCTAAGCTGTTCAGCTTTTTATCCTGTTTGCGCTGAGAAGCCACTGAAGGTTTTAAATGCAAACGTGATAAGATCAGCAGTCTGGTTTACAAAGATCCTGGGAAACAATGCAAAGAATAGTTGATTTTAAACCTTGGAGCAGGGGCAGTTAGGCTATTGTGAAATCCAAATGAAGAATGAAGAAGGCCTGAACTAAGTGGCAGATGAGACACTGAGGAACAGGAGAGAAATTAGAGAAATAATTAAAAGACATACAAACAGGTAAGATTTGAAGACCTTTGGGAGTCCGAGGCAGGCATATCACAAGGTCAGGAGATTGAGACCATCCTGGCTAACACGGTGAAACCCCGTCTCTACTAAAACAATACAAAGAAGTTAGCTGGGTGTGGTGGCGGGTGTCTGTAGTCCCAGCTACTCGGGAGGCTGAGGCAGGAGAATGGTGTGAACCCGGGAGACGGAGCTTGCAGTGAGCCAAGATGGTGCCACTGTACTCCAGCCTGGCCAGCAGAGCAAGACTCCATCTCAAAAAAAAAAAAAAAAAGATTTGAAGACCATGTGTGTATGGGGACTTAGGAGAAGCAAGAAATTCAGGATGAAACTAAGGATCTGACCTGTGCAACTGGGTGATCACAAGTACCATTCAATGAGACAGAGAATAAAGGAGACAAAGCCAGTTGGGGAAAGAGGACTATGAGTTTCGTATTGAATGTGTTGAATTATAGATTACCTAGGGGCATTTGAGTAGCAAAACCCAATAAACGACTCACATATTGATCTGGACACCGAAAGGATGGCTGGACTAAAGATGCAGATTTCTGAATCATCGCAATAAAGGTATTAGCTGACACTGTGAAAGTAGGTGTAATCCTCAAGGAAAAATGTGGCACAAACCAAAGACAAAACCCTTGGGATCCACTCCATTTTACAGTGGATGGAGGAGGCAAAGGAGGGCCTGTCCAAAGGTAGAGGAGAAATGACGAAAGAATATGATAGGGCTGTCAAATTATGAAAAACTGTCAAAGTGTTTCAGATAAGAGAAGCTCAAAGTCCATGCATGCCATGCATGGCTGGGCACTTGGGATATTACAAAGCAGTTTTACTAGAGTAGTGGAGATGATGAAATATAGGGAGAATGGGCGGAACAGTGAATGAAGATTATTTTTTTCAAGAAGTTTAGTTTTGAAAGGATAGAAACCTAGAGAAAAGGACAAATATTTGAAAGGAGTACTTTGTGTTTCTAAGATGGAAACATAAAAATATGTCTATAAGCTGAGATGAGCATGCCAGAGGACAGAAAAACGGTTAGCAAAATTATTTATTTTTTTTTGGTGGGGGATGGAGTTTCGCTCTTGTCGCCCAGGCTGGAGTACCATTGTGTGATCTTGGCTCACTGCAACCTCCGCCTCCCGGGTTCAAGTGATTCTCCTGCCTCAGCCTCCCAAGTAGCTGGGATTACAGGCACCCACCGCCTGGCTAATTTTTTGTAATTTTAGTAGAGAGAGGGTTTCGCCATATTGGGCAGGCTGATCTCAAACTCCTGACCTCAGGTGATCCGCCGGCCTCGGCCTCCCAAATTGCTGGGATTACAGATGTGAGCCACTATGCCTGGCCTGGTTAGCAAAATTATAAGGGGTATCAGAAGTGGGATAGGCTGAGCCAGAGGTAGAAATGACAATTTCTTTTCATTTTTCTTTTCTCTTTTCTGCTTCTTCTTTTTTTTTTTTTTTTTTTTTTTTTTTGACAGAGTCTCACTCTGTTGCCCAGGCTGGAGTACATGGGCATGATCATGGCTCACTGCAGCATCAACTTCCCAGGGTCTAGTGATCCTCCCACCTCAGCCTCCTGAGTAGCTGGGACTACAGACACACGCCACCACGTCTGGCTAATTTTTTTTTTTTTTTTGTATTTTTAGTAGAGACTGGGTTTTTGCAATGTTGACCAGGCTGGTCTTGAACTCCTGGCCTTAGGTGATCTGCCCGCCTCAGCCTCCCAAAGTGCTGGGATTACAGGCATGAACCACCACACCCGGCCTGATCTTTTCCTGTTTTCAATCATTAATTTACCAAAGATTTAAATTATTGAGCACTGATGGTATGCCAAGCACTGTTTTCAGCATGAGGTAATAATAGCTAACCCTATGTGTCAGACACTGTTGAAATAATTGTTAACATAGTTAATCCTTATGACAACACAATGAGCTTGGTACTATTACTAAAGTCCATTTTATAATGCGTAAGCCAATGCACAGAGAGGTTCAGTAACTTGTCCAAATTCACACAGATAGTAAGTAGCAGAGCTGGGTCCCAAACCCAGACAGTCTGCCTCTGAGGTCCAGGCTCCTGGCTGCTGAGACCCTCCTTCCCCTGTTCTCATCAGTCAGAAGTGCAGCCTGATCAGTGAATGGATGTAAACATCTACTACTTGGTAATCAAGAGAGGAAAAAAGGAAGGAAAGTAGTTAAAGACTCGAATGTATTTTGCAGGGTTTTGCTGAGCTCTATCCAGTTTTGCCCAAAGGAAGAAAGGAAAAACCTAATCATCTTATAATGATGTTATCAGTGAGGCAGCCATGGCAAAGAGGCAGAGGCTGCTCCGTTTGCTGGGCTATGGCTCTTCATTTGTTTGCTTGTTTATTTAGCTACTCAAGAAAAAATTAGCCTTTGAAAAATTTGTTACTGCTGATTGGAAAGAACTGCTCACGTCCCACCTCTCTAGGCGTATTTATGTGAGGTGCTATTTTGTATGGGAATGCCGGTAACCCCAGTGAATGGAGGAGCCCACATCTGATTTCTCTGAATGCAAGTTCGATCTTCTTGGCCATGCCCACATATTTTTGAAAAAACACTTTAGTGTTTGTGGAACAGCAAGAAGACCAGCGCCCTGGAGCATAGTGACCAAGGGAGAGAATAGTGGGAGGATTAAAAGATGCATGGATGGGGGATGAGGAGGATAGGAGAGACTAGAATTAGAGAACTCCTAACACTGTTTTATAATGATTTAGGGTTTTAGTAAGAATGAGATGGGAAGCTATGAGGATGAATAGAACTTGTTCATTAAAATATTTAGGCCAGGCATGGTGGCTCACATTTGTAATCCCAGCACTTTGGGAAGCCAAGGCAGGAAGATCACTTGAGCCCAGGAGTTTGAGACCAGCCTCGACAACATAGTGAGACCTCGCCCTACAAAAAATAGAAAAATTAGCCAGGCGTGGTGGTGTATGCCTGTAGTCACAGCTACTGGGAGACTGAGGCAGGAGGATAGATTGAGCCCAGGAGGGGAGGCTACAGTGAGCCATGATCCCATCACTGCACTCCAGCCTGGTAACAGAGCAAGACCCTGTCTCAAATAAATAAATAAATAATCAACCCTGTCTTAAATATATATATCTAATCAACACGTCCATCTCAACAACTATTAGAAATGGTTGTATTATAACTTAGGCAAATTGACTAAAATCTCAAATAATTTTTTAATATTTAGATTTTTAAAAAATATTGGGTCCACATGGTTTTGACTTATAAGGGAAGTTCTTTGAACTTGGAAATAATGTTACTTCAATCAGTTAAACCAATTGTACTGAGCATTGATTGGACACATTATTTTCAAGCTTCCCTTATTAAGCAGTATTCTGATCATGAGTGCAGTATCTGAGTTCCTCTGTACTGAAAAGGAGAACCCTGCAAAGCAGGCAAATGGATTCTGGTCACCGAAAAGGAATGTCCTCCATCATGTATTAAGTGGCATTAGATGCTGTAAGTCAGTTTCCTCTATGTGGTTATGATGAGCTTTTCAGTGATAGTCTGGTCAGTGTGGGTACACTGGCAGTTTGTTTTGTGAGACAAAAAAGTACACATGTAAGAAAAAAAAAAGTCTACCAAGAGTCACCTCTCTAGGGCAGCACATCCCTGGTAAGGTATCTTCACCTTCTACAGTCAACAGTGGTTTGGGCATCTCTTTTTCAAATTCAAATGTATTCATTTGCTGGGGCCACTATAAAGACACTAGTGATATCATATAAGATACAGACCCCTGAAAATATGGATCACCCACCCGTATTCCTATTTAGAAGTATTGTAATAAAAGGTCAATGTTCTCCATTTCAGAGATCTCGTATTGCCTGTGTCATTATGAACAGGGGCTCTGAAATTGCAGGGTAGTATGTTATAATGAACACAGCCATCTAGAGAAGGATCTGTAATATCCTTATTTAAAAAAAAAAAAATTACCTAGATTGTATACAGACACATACATGCACACAGAGAGAGAGAGAGAGAACTTATAGACCCTCAGGGGTCGGTGGATACTAATTTGAGAAACAATCCATTTCTCTGTCTAAATCAGTGGTTTTCAAACTCTGAGACTCTAGGTAGGAAGGCGAAAAACTAACTTTTGATATACCTCGTTCAAGTTCATATTTCTCAGACCACCTGAGCTCACACCAGCCTCCCTCTTCCTTTTAGTGTTTCCGTGCTTCTTCCTATCTCTATCAGGCATTCTGATAATCACCTCCTGCCTGTATGTTATTATTTAGCCCCTTCATTTTTGCCTAGATTTAAAGCTTTCAGAAAGTATTCAATAAACAAGTCAAGTCTCAATAAGGTGCTCTTCCGTCCCTGAACAAGAAGCTGCTGAATCAGTCTGTCTATGCTGTCAATTGGTCCATCTTTCCTTTCTATCTTGAAGAGTTCTAAGAACAAGATGAGCTGATAAAAAATAAAGCAAGAACTTTGGGGAGCTAACAATTTTATGGGCAATGGTATTTTAATTTATACCTAAGTCTTATGCTGAGAATTATCAAGGGCAATTTTTTTTATATAGAGAAGAAAAAAACCTACTTTTTCCAGCTCAAAAAGAAAGGTTAAATAATGCTTTTGCGTCTGTTTAGGATAGCTGTTAGTAAAAGTATAATTATGATGCTTCTTTTTTTAAAAAAAAAATAATAATTACAGATGGGATACACACCACTGCATGTGGGCTGCCACTACGGAAATATCAAGATTGTTAATTTCCTGCTCCAGCATTCTGCAAAAGTTAATGCCAAAACAAAGGTAAGCTCCTTCCTTTTTTGTTTCTGCCAGAATCATTTATTTTTGTTTCAAAGGAATTAAGAATCATCTCTTCCATCTCCCTTCTACAGAATGGATATACACCATTACATCAAGCAGCGCAGCAGGGACATACGCATATAATAAATGTCTTACTTCAGAACAATGCCTCCCCCAATGAACTCACTGTGGTAAGCACTCAGGGCCAGCTCAGGAGAAGAGGGAGGAGATAGATGGGCCTGGACTCTGGTGTCTTCTTACATTTTTCATTGTACTTTCATGAAGAGGCATAAACGGAGCATTCAGTAGAATGAGGAAAGAAGGACAATAACCATATTGTTCTGGACTGTTCAGAGAGAGATGATTAGTGTTTTATATGTGAAAACTACCTGCTGCATTGTCACCTAGCAGGAAGTACACATGTAAGAAAAAAAAATTGTGTTGGTTTCATTGACTGCTTACTTAGAACGTTAAAAAGCCTCTTGGATTGCATGTGTAGCTGCCCAGACTTTACTGTGTGAGTACAAACAGGTTAGGTGGGTTTTGTGCAAGGTATGTCTCTAATGAAACACTTTTTTGTGTATGACAGCGGGATGGGTCTGATGAGACACTCACCTTACATTTGGTATCAGCAAAAAAATGTGGAATGAGGCTTGCTAATTCCTCATTCACATTTTCCTTTTGCCAGAATGGGAATACTGCCCTTGGCATTGCCCGGCGCCTCGGCTACATCTCAGTAGTGGACACCCTGAAGATAGTGACCGAAGAGACCATGACCACAACTGTAAGTAAGGAATGCAGAGCCTTGTTACCCTAGGAACCAGCTTTCAGCCAGTTTTCTTGGGCTTTTCTGAGATGAATGTTTCTTCCCATTCATAAACTAAGCACCATGTTTTAAAATACAGTCACCTCATTGTTGGTAGTCAGGATAGCAAAACTCTTATTGCTAATATGAATAAAAATTTAAAATGCTAAGAATACCTATTTAAGGCCGGGCGCGGTGGCTCAAGCCTGTAATCCCAGCACTTTGGGAGGCCAAGACGGGTGGATCACGAGGTCAGGAGATCGAAACCATCCTGGCTAACACGGTGAAACCCCGTCTCTACTAAAAAATACAAAAAACTAGCCGGGCGAGGTGGCGGGCGCCTGTAGTCCCAGCTACTCGGGAGGCTGAGGCAGGAGAATGGGGTGAACCCGGGAGGCGGAGCTTGCAGTGAGCTGAGATCTGGCCACTGCAATCCTGCCTCGGTGACAGAGCGAGACTCCGTCTCAAAAAAAAAAAAGAATACCTATTTAAAAGATGCATTTGTAGCTATAGGGTTTTTACTTCCATATACAGCTAAATGTATTTATTTATTTGTTTGCTTTGATATAATAAGTTTTTAATGAAATGGTGGTGAAGGCAGAAATTTTTTAACATCCTTCCTTGGCAATGTAAAGAAATTGAAAACTCTAAGTTGCTTCCTTAAAAATGTTTTAATGCACAAATGGTACGTGGATCCATTATCATTCCTGTGAAAAATGTTTACATTGTTTTAAAAAACTCCAGATGGATCAGAACTGGTTTTACCTGCTACTGTCACTCATCTTCTGTCCACCTATTGGAGTTTTCATAAGAAACACAATAGACTGTTTTGTTAAAATTTAAAGTGGATCTTTACCAGGAGGCCCTGTTGCATCAACTACATTTTTACAAGCTGCAGTCTCTAGGATAAGTCATTTCTTTCCAACCCCATCTGGTACCTTTGAACAGCATCAAGGTTTGGTAACTTTGGAATTAAGAGCAAATATTACATGGTATCAGAGGCTTATTTGAGTTATTCCTAATTCCATAACTCAACACGTAGGCCTGAGGTTGACTCTTAACAAAGTAAATCTAGGACTCTGGAACATTTTGAATTATCAGTTCTGTCCCCTTTTCTCTTCCAGCACTTTCCAACGTGAAGGAGAAAATGGTTAGCATCTGCAAATTAGTTTGTATACCCAGTGCTTTTTGTGAAAAATGGGTTTCACAAAAAGGGTTGAGGGTCTCTGTAGCTACCTGCAGTTTGAGTTTTCTGGCAGTTTTACTCACAGGCCTGCTGATTACGGTAGAAAAATTTTGTAATTTGTGAAAGAGAAAACAATTGTTTCAATGGAGTAGAACAATGATTATCAACCAGCACACATTCTGAACTTCAAGATATACTTTGTCTAAGAGATAAATTTCCACATGTTTCTTTCATACACCTCTTGAGGACTTTATTATATTAAAATATATCATTAAGTTCTCAAAAAAAGTGTTCAAACCAATAATGTTTATTACCTTTAATTTTATATCCCATGTAGCTCTATCTAGGATAGAAAAGGAGAAGAGGGCAAACTATTTAATGACAGCCAAGTGTCACCATGCTACAAAGATTTGAAATGATTGCAGTAAATAGATAATATTAATACTTCTATTTCAATGTTAAAAGACTTGAGACATGTAAAAGTTCAAAATAAATCTCTTCTTTGGTTGAATGTAAATTACTTTCTCACCTATTAGGAAATTGCAAAACGTTTCTTCAAAATCAAAAAAGCTTTAAGAAAAGTAGAGTTAAGAACAAAATAAAGTTATAACTTCAAAAAATTGACTGAAAGACAGAGAAAGGTCTCAGAGCTCCATCAGGTTCCCATGAGAAGAGAGAATGTGTACGGGAGTAGTGCCTTTTCACTCTCAACATCATCAGCCATCCTTGTTGGTGACTTTCTGCAAAAAAGAGAAGACACTATGCATGCTAATTGGAAAGGTCCAGTTTGCCTAGTGAAGAAAATAAGGCTTCCACTAAAAGAAGTGTTCACATCAATTAAAAAACAGTCCATAGAAATCTCTAAAATTTTGTCCAGCATTGTGGTATTTGGTACATTATCTCAAGCTGAGACACGACCTTGTCAGCCTTGCTTTAGTGGTTACGTGTAAACTAGCTCAGACAGGACTGGTGTAATTCAGGGTGGAGTCTATGACTTTAAGCTAATAACTATAGCTCAGCCTCCACCACGGGCATGATATTTGTATAGCCAGTTACTGGGACTCCAGCAGCCATTGACTCTATAAGCAGACTTCAGTTTTTCAAAACAAAGAGAATGTCTTTTCCATATTAGTAAAATACATGATGTGGCAATGCTGAGAGAGATGGTTTAGTTAATTAGACTACAATCAACACAGCACACCAAACTGAATGGATAGAAGCTGATATTCAAAAGATGTGAATTGTATCTATCGAAACTGCATTGTTTAAAATACCCAATCACTTCATATGTAAGGAGCAGAATACCTCTAGCACGCAGATGTTGGTTGCTAATACCATTCTCTGCTAAAAGCAAACACTGCTTTTTGGAGAAATGGCTGAATCTAAGGCTAGCAAAGGAAATATATAAGATGAGCCTGGAACATCTTAGAGTGTCAAAAAGTAAGGAAATGCTCCTCCCTCCCCCAACAAAAGTAAATAAACTAATACAGAGACACAATGGTGGGGGGTATGTCGAAGGGACATAGGAATTAACTAAAAGAGTTCCTAATGGCAATAGCTGGAACAATTTGAGCAAAAATAAATAAATATAATAGTATTGAAGTATGGTACAAACTGTAAAATAACTATCCATGAATTCATACTATTATACATAAGTAATTCAATAAATGGAAAAGAAGATACAAATGTCTCAAGCAAAAGAATTCCAAATAATGTATGAAAATACTTCACTCTCAAAGTGGAACATACTTCCCCACTGCTTACGTGTGGGCTGAACATCGTGATTTCTTTGCAAAGAAAACAGTATGGAAGCAGGGGGAAATAAAGTAACTTTACAATGGAGAAACCTGACAAATCCTGCCTCAGTCATATGATCAAGGTCAACATCAACAATGATAAGTCATGTTGATGGTATGTACCCTTGATACAATGTGATGAAATGGCACTTTTCCTCTATGATCTTCCTCCCTAAAACATACAGCCCCAGTCTATTCATTAAAAAGAAAAAAGAAAAGAAAAGAAAAGAAAACCCCATGAGACAAGCCCCAGTTGATGGACGTATCTGACCAGTACACTGCAAAACTGTCAAGGTCATCAAAAACAAGGAAAGTCAAATGCAAATCAAGACCACAATGAAATACCATCTCATACCAATCAGAATGGCAATTATTAAAAAGGCAAAAAACAACAGATGCTGACGAGGCTGGAGACATAGGAATGCTTTTACACTGGTGGTGGGCATGTAAATTAGTTCAACCATTATGTAAGACAGTGTGGCAATTCCTCAAAGACCTAGACCCAGAAATATCAGTTGACCCCGCAGTCCCATTAATGAGTGTATACCCAAAGGGATGTAAGTTATTTTATTACAAAGACACATGCATGTGTATGTTCATTGCAGCATTATTCACAATAGCAAAGATGTGGAATCAACCCAAATGCCCATCAATGATAGACTGGATAAAGAAAATGTGGTACATATACACCATGGAATACTGTGTAGCCATAAAAAAGGAATGATATCATGTCCTTCGCAGGGACACGGATGGATCTGGAAGCTGTTATCCTCAGCAAACTAACAGAGGAACAGAAAACCATACACCACAAGTTCTCACTTATAAGTAGGAGCTGAACAATAAGACCACGTGGACACAGGGAGGGGAAGGACACACACTAGGGCCTGGGGGCGGGGAGGGAGAGCATCAGGATAAATAGCTCATGCATGTGGGGCTTAACACCTAGGTGATGGGTTGATAGGTGCAGCAAACCACCATGGCACACATTTGTTTACCTATGTAACAAACCTGCACGTCCTGCACATTTAACCTGGAACTTTACATTAATTTTTTTAAAAAACAAGGAAAGTCTGAGAAATTGCCATAGCCCAGAGGAAACTAAGGAGACACAACTAAATGTAATACAGTATCCTCGATGGGATCCTGGAACATAAAAAGGACATTAAGCAGAAACTAAAGAAAAATGAATAAAATATAAACTTTAATAATAATGTATCAATGTTGCTTCATTAATTGTGGTATTTTCCATGCTAATAAAAGATTTTAATAATAGGCCAGGCACAGTGGCTCATGCCTGTATTCCCAGCACTTTGGGAGGCTGAGGCAGGTGGGCCACCTGAGGTTGGGAGTTCGAGACCCGCCTGGCCAACGTGTTGAAAACCCGTCTCTACTAAAAATACAAACATTAGCCAGGCTTGGCCATGCACATCTGTAATCCCAGCTACTCGGGAGGCTGAGGCAGGAGAATCGCTTGAACCTGGGAGGCAGAGGTTGCAGCGAGCCGAGATTATGCCATTGCACTCCAGCCTGGGCAACAGAGCGAGACTCGGTCTCAATAATAATAAAATTAATAAAGATTTTAATAATAGGGGAAACTTGGTGTGGGGTATATAGGACCTGTCTATACTATCTTCACAATTATTCTATAAATCTCAAACTCTTCTAAAAATAAAAGTTTATTTTTAAAACTGCTCCATTGCAGTATTACATGCTGGAAAAGACATCAAATAATGCTTTATTTCAACACAATAATTGGGGATGGGGTAGAAATCACATTACCAAGTATTATCTCTAAGAAACTATGAATTTGTACCTTTTTTTAGTTTTAACAATCTGGCTTTTTTTCAGTTGTCTTATTTAAACGTGTGTGTGTCTTCCCTTGTACCATTAGTGTCTCGTATGCTGAGAATTAAAATTTTAAAAACTCTCTTTTAAACTAAAGTCACTAAGAATTTCTTACCAGTGATGCTAACAATGTCTTTTGGATGGATATGGTCTAAGAATTTCTTATCAGTGATGCTGACAGTGTCTTTTGGATGGATATAATCTAAGCTATTAAAGAGCAAGTAAAAGAGGCAGTAGGCATTTGCTGCATAATATACTGTTCTTTAGATTTTGGGGAAGGCTAAAATGATCTGCCAATGCATCACCTTTAAAGTATTTTTTCATACACATTGTTGTAAAGATTATTGTTGTAAATATTATTTTAATATTTTCATTTATCCTAGGAATTTTAAATTACATATAAGAGGAGAACACAAAATAGATGGAAAGCTTGGCCCAAGTAATAGACACATATTTCTTGCAGTTCATTTGGCTTTTCCTCAGCCAAGACCTTTCATGGAATGGGGTGGCAGATTCATCAGACCATGAAAAAGTACAGCAGTGGAGTAGGAGGGGCAGAATCTTCTCTTTTCCTTTGAAAAGCTCTATTAGAGACCTAAATCTTTTAAGCTGGGTGCTTTGCCACTGTAATTCTTTCATTGTGTACTCCTGTGTTCTGTATATGGTGACAACCTTTGTGCCACTAAGGGACAACAATTTTGATGTCATTTTACACGTGGGAGATTCAGGATATTCAACACATGCGTTCCACAAGAAACTGATTAATTCAGAGATAAATGAAAAGGCCCACTAAAATGTACAGTCTGCTCACACTAAAATGACTGCTTTTTTGTTACTAGACCGTCACAGAGAAGCACAAAATGAATGTTCCAGAAACGATGAATGAAGTTCTTGATATGTCTGATGATGAAGGTATGAAAATGTTCTTTGAGTTCACAATAATTATAAGTGAGTGTGTATTTCGTTTGTTTCCTGAAGAAAGTCCATTGCAAAAATGTTTTTCAGGAATATTGAAATGTTTTGTTGTAATATCAAAAGTATGTATTTTTCATCCACTTATATTGTTCACTTAAATCATGCAGTTCGTAAAGCCAATGCCCCTGAAATGCTCAGTGATGGCGAATATATCTCAGATGTTGAAGAAGGTATTTGTAAATTTTTATTGTGATGCAACTTAACTACTACCAACTTTATCTTTCATTTCTTATCTTTGAAATACAATATTTCCTTGAGTTACTAATTTTTCATATTATCTTGAGACTATTAATTTGTGTATTATTTAAATAATGTATATCTGGTACTAGTAGCTCTCCTTTTTAAGTCTCTTTGAATCCTCTTTCCTTAAACCCGTTTCCTAACTTTAAAATATAAAAGTATCACTAATTATCTGGATTACTTGCCTTCTATTTGTTTCTATCAAACGGAATACTGATGCTTTTATTGTTTGCATCTGAAATCTAGAAAGAGAAAAGTGATTAGTATTTATGATTACATTATTTTTAAAAACAAGAGAAGGTTCCTTATAGGAAATCCTTTTAAATGCCCTAAGATTTGCCCATTCTGCTAAACTTTGTAGAAAAAGCAGCTTTTGATCTTGAACTGATCATGAAAACAACCTGAAAAAAAACTTTTGAAATAGAAATTTTCAATAATGATTTAATGAAAGAGATCAAAATATTATTGTAGCTATACTTTATGTGTTTTCAGAAATTGGTTTCTGTCTTGCTTAAAAACCAATACTTTGACCAGGTCATGATATACAGATATATCAATGAATGGCATCTTGAAAAGGTCCATTGGAAAACAAGCATTTTTATAGTGAGTAAATATTGTACAGATGACACATTTTGGAGTTTCACTGAAATAACAAAATATTTACCATGGGAAAATTATATTTAACTGTTTATCTTGCATCATTTGAATCTCCCAAATGATGGGAGATCATCAAATACATTCTACCCTATTGTGACCTCCATTTGCCACCTCTCATGTAGTAGCTTTCTTTTGGGTTAGTCTTAGTGTTGCTAGTCTTTTTTTGCCTTTAAGTAATCTTCCCTATTTTAATTTATATGATTCCTTTCTTTGAGTTGCACAAATTTCAGTGGGAACCTACAGAGTGGGAAAGCCTACCTGGTCCGAAGCCACTTTAGTCTTTTTGTTATCCAATCAATGACTTCCCACTATAATGCATTGTGACCAGGGACTACACACCCCAGTAATGTCCTGGTGGTCATTTAGGGTCCCTGGAGGATCTGGCCTAATGTTTGTAAATGTTGTTTTGATTAATGCTAAAGACTTTTACTCGCTTTTCTTTCTTTTTCTCTGAAACATCAGCTATACATTTACCTCCCTTCTATCCCCAGATGGATAATACTTGTTATGGTCTTTAGGACTTTGAGAGTAATATGCCTACTGTCATTATATTTCTTTGCCTTCTCATACATTTCAGAGTAAATTCTTCTGTGCAGAAGATAAAAGAAAAAATAATATTCTTACGTAGATGTTTACACACACAAAACATGATGTCAAAAGTATGTTTGTCAAATGAAATTATTAGGAATCATAGTATGACAATCATAGACCTAAAAATGTACTGGTCGTTAACAAAATGTCCAAAATTATCCCCAATGATGAGAGGCCAAGTTTGAATGGACTATCTAACAGCCTTATACATATGAATAACTAACCAAATAATTTCAAAAACGGAGATTTTGAATCTGTAAATTTGAACTTAATTGACCTCGTTACTTAACTAGAAATGTGTTTATCTCAGCTTGGGAATTTGAAATTGGCAATTTTAAATTCTCATTTTATCCATCTTTTCTTTAAAATCTTTGGCCCTTACTTTAGTATGTCCAGGGCTGTTGGAATCAAATGGCTTTTGATTTTGTGGTATTGCCGAATTTAATTGTTGAAAAGGACTCCTTAAAGGTCACTCGGTCTGAACAAACATCTGCTAGAATCTCATCTGCTTAGGATCTCCTGTGCCCAAGCCCTTCAAATAATGAGAATTCTTTAATTCTTTTTTTTTTTTTTTTTTTTTTTTTTTTTTTTTTTTTGAGACGGAGTCTCACTCTGTCACCCAGGCTGGAGTGCTGTGGCCGAATCTCAGCTCACTGCAAGCTCCGCCTCCCGGGTTTACACCATTCTTCTGCCTCAGCCTCCCGGGTAGCTGGGACTACAGGAGCCGCCACCTCGCCCGGCTAGTTTTTTGTAGTTTTTAGTAGAGACGGGGTTTCACCGTGTTAGCCAGGATGGTCTCGATCTCCTGACCTCGTGATCCACCCGTCTCGGCCTCCCAAAGTGCTGGGATTACAGGCTTAAGCCACCGCGCCCAGCTAATTCTTAAACTGCCTAGTACATTTGGACAATTCTGTCTTTAAAAATTCTTCACGTTATTGAACTTCCTGTAGCTTCTACTCATTGAGTCAAGATTTGGTATATTTGACCAAGTTGATGGGAAGACTACAGTCTACATAGTATTTGGAACAAAATCTGCCTTTTCTGTGTGACAATCTTTCAGATATTTAAAAATACTTTTTCTATTACTTCTTGGTTTTATTTTATTTTTTTTCAGGTATATCATTGCTACCTCCTTCTATTGTTCCCCTCACCAACCTGGCCGCCCTCTCCTGTGCATGTTTCAACATGTCTGTGCGATCTCAAGTTGAGGTGACCAGAACTGAACACAATATTTGAGTGTAGTCTCATCAAAGCAGAGTATAGCAGGGCTATTGCATTCTCCATGGAAGATGTTAAAAGTCCATTTTTGAAGATTAAGATACTTTTGAGGTTATAATACACTTCTAATTTGAGTCATATTAGTATTACTGTCTGCTAAGGTCCCTAAATTTTGCTTACAAGAGCTTTAGTAAGCCACATTTGCCCTATTATGTATTTATGTTTTCCTCTGCTGTATAAATTAGCATTTCTAACTACTGCAAATTCCAAAACAAATCATTTAGAAATTTTGATTCTAAAAGGACCCCTACAACTTTAATGATAGTTTTAACTTCTGACTCATTTGCCTGATAGTCTTGCCAGAACTTTGATTGTTATTTTAGTTAGATTTAGTGTTACCCATTTGAGTAAGCTCCTATGCAGCTGTGGCAAATGTTCATTTCCATGAAGCCATAGGCATGTTGTGAGTATAACTATCTACAAGAACCAGTGAGAGATCATCACATTGGTATCCCAGGGTACTAAAGAATAATAGCAGCTTTTAAAAGCAAATAAAAATAAGCAATATAGGCTGCCAGTTTGTCTCAAGAAAGAAAATAAAAATGAGTTTGTAATAAGGGAAAATAAAATTTTAATCTGATTCTAAAAATAATCTGCTGTAAGTAGATATTTAAAATTTAAAATGAATAAGATAAAAAATAAAAAATCAAAAGTAAAATAAATATTAAGGAAGAAATGCCAAGAGTAGTCTATCTCTTCTTTTTCATTCTCTTTTCCTTTTTCTTCTTTGCTTTCTCCTTATCATCTTCCTCTTTCTTTTGCACACTATGAGAAATTAGTGTAAGTGAAAGAATGTTTGGATTCATTTCTCAAAAAAATAAAAATTAAGGAATACAAGACTGGACAATGTTATCATTTAATGAGGTGGGAGAACAGTGGGGCCAAGATGCAAAGTTGAACACAGATCGAAGCATCAGCAAAGCAGAGCAGTAGAAGAGGTCAAGCAACTTTGTCCAAGGCAGGTTTTTAAGCTCACATTAGGCAGGTGGGGGCTAAGCAGAGCTTCTCAGAGGGTCAGATGCATTTGTAGATACCTTACTGCTCTACTGTCTCCTGTTCCAGAAAATACCTATTCATATAACATTCATATAACTTTAATATACGTACAAAAGTAGTACCTTGATATGTTTTGCAATTCTGTTTGTAATTGGAAATATGAAAGTGTGTGTGTATAGAAGAAAGAAGAGAGAAGGAAGGAAGAAGAAAGAGAAAGGAGAGAAAGAAAAAGAGGGAAAATTGAGATTAAGTTTCAAGTGATTGAGTTTGGCGTCTCCTCCCAAGGGATTTCACATTGGCTTTGGTTCAACTCTGATCTTAAATTGCAACTGCCTATAAAATATATTTTATAAATCGGGGCGGGGGGTATAAAATGTTATTTCAGCTTGAGAATTCTAGTGGATTGGAGTATAGTTACAGATCGAAAGAACTATAGATGGGACATAATGAGAAGTGGAATTAAGCCATGCAAAGTAAAAATCTAAAAGGCAGCTCTATGAAATATGACTCTACTAAACAGGTTTATGAGACAGCAGCTGGTGAGATAAACTCCTGCTAGGAACAATTTTCTAATTCTAAGCAACTTTTGAATTTGATAGGGCTGAAAAATATCTTTCTGAATCAAATGCAGACACTAAATATTAAAAGAAAAAATAAGAGGCTAAGTATACATGTAAAAATATCAAGTAGGTGTAAGTTTGAGATCTAATAAAGCAATAAAATTTTAGCAGATAATAGAGTGACATGAGGGTAAGAAAAGTCATGTTCAGCTTTGCGCCAAATTTGGTGGCCAGTGGAAGCCACAGCAAATTAAAATCCACCGATTTCAAAGAACTGAAGGGACAAGTTGGAGTCTTGTATGTCTATTCCTGCCATTACACTGATGAGGAAGGAAAGCCCAAATACACACTGAGTGGTCTTTCCAATGAGGTTTGTGGCAGAGCTGGACAAGAAGACTGATCTGACACTCTGTAGTTTTAGATCTTCTCATTCCCCTGCCCTCAAAGTCCAGTCAAGTAAAACACTGGCAGTAGAGAAGGAACACATAGATCTGTAACTGGTTGTGATCAGTTGCTTGCAAACAACACTGCATAGATCATCTCTTTCATTGCTATTCCAACTTGAAATGCTTCTTATATATAGAGCCCAAGAATGCATATTTTTAGCTTCAAAAAAGGGTGTGTGTTAAGGAAAAGGAACAAATCATGTTCTTGGAAACTATCAGAAGGTAATAAGAATATTTTAATTTATAATTATGGATACCTAATAATTGTACATATTTATGGGGTATATGTGATATTTTGATACAATTATATAATGTGTAACGATCAAATCAAAGTAATTGGGTTATGTGTCACCTCAAGCATTGATCATTTCTTTGTGTTTGCAACACTCCGGTTCCACTCTTTTAATTCTTTTGAAATATATTGTTAACTATAAATTATTGTTAACTATAAATTATTGTTAACTATAGTTGCCCTATTGTGCTACCAGACACTAGATCTTATTCCTTCTAGCTAACTGTATTTTTGTGCCAATTAACCATCCCCTCTTTATCCCCACTCTTTCCAGCCTCCTGAAGTCATCATTCTACTCTGTATCTCCATGAGTTCAGTTGTTTTTCAGTTCCCACATATGAGTGAGAATATGCTAAATTTATCTTTCCATGCCTGGCTTACCTCACTTAAGATAATGTCTCCCACTCCATCCATGTTTTTGAAAAAAAAAACAAAACAAAACAGGATTTCATTCTTTTCTGTGGCTGAATAATATTGCATTGTGTGTATATTTTCTTTATCTATTCATCAGCTGATGGACACAGGTTGATTCCACATCTTGGCTACTATGAATAGTGCTGCAATAAACAAGGGAGTGCAAATATCACTTTGCAATACTGATTTTCTTTATTTTATTTGGATGTATACCCAGCAGTGGGATTTCTGGATCATATAGTATTCTGTTTTTTGAGGAACCTCCATACTTTTCTCTATAGTAACTGTACTAATTTTCATTTCTACCAATAGTGTATGAGGGTTCCCCTTTCCCCATTTGCTGTTGGGACATAGAAATGATACCGATTTTTATATGTTGATTTTGTATCTTGAATTTTACTAAATTTGTTTTATCAGTTCTGATAGGTTTTTGGAGGAGTCCTTATGTTTTTCTAAATAGAAGATTTTATCATCTGCAAATAAGGATAATTTAACTACTTCTTTTCTAATTTGGATGCTCTTTATTTCTTTCTCGTGTCTAATTGCTCTGGCTAGGGCTTCTAGTACTATGTTGAATGCAAGTGATGAAAGTGGGTGTCCTGGTCTTGCTCCAGATCTTAGAGGAAAGGCTTTCAGTTTTTCCCCATTGAGAATGATACTAGCTGTGGGCCTGTTGTTTACGGCTTTTATTGTATTGAGGTATGTTCCTTCTATACTAGTTTTTTGACCATGAAAGGATATTGAATTTTATTGAATGCTTTTTCAGCATGAATTAAATGATCATATGGATTTGTCCTTTTTTCTGTGGATATGATGTATCACATTGATTCATTTGCATGTGTTGAACCATCCTTGCATCCCTGGGTAATGACTCCCATTTGATCATAATGAATGATCTTTCTAATATGTTGTTATATATGGTTTGCTAGTATTTGAAGATTTTTTGCATTTATGTTCATCAGAAATATTGGCCTGTAGTTTGCTTTTGTGTGTGTGTGCATCTTTGCCTGGGTTTGGTATCAGGGTAATACTGGCCTCATAGAATGAGTTTGGAAGTGTTCCCTCAATATTTTTTTGGAATAATATAAGTAGGATTAATATTAGTTCTTTTTTTAAAATGCTTGGTAGATTTCAGCAGTAAAGCTATCAGGTCCTGGGCTTTTCTTTAATGGGAGACTTTTTATTACTACTTATGTCTTGTTATTCATTAATAGTCTATTAACATTTTCTGTTTCTTCATGATTAAATCTTTGTAGGCTTTATGTGTCTAGTAATTTATCCATTTCTGACAGGTTTCCCAATTTATTGGCATATAGTAGTTACTCATAACAGTCTCTAATGGCTAAAAATTTGAATTTTTGCAGTATCACTTGTGATGTCTCTGTTTTCATCCCTGGTCTTATTTATTTGGGTCTTCTCTTTTTTTAGGTAGTCTGGTTAAAAGCTTATTGATTATCTTTTCAAAAACCAACTTTTTGTCTTGTTGATCTTTTGTAGTACATTTTTAGTCTCAATTTAATTTATTCCTACTCTGATGTTTACTGTTTATTTTCTTCTGTAAATTTTGAGTTTGGTTTACTTTTGCTTTTCTAATTCTATAAGCTGCCTCATTCAGTTGTTTATTTGAAGTTTCCCTGCTTTTTTGATGTAGGCATTTATTGCTATTAACTCCTCTTTTAGTACTACGTTTGCTGTCTCTCGTAGGTTTTAGTGTGTTGTGTTCCCATTTGCTTTTGTTTCAAGAAATTTTTAAAATTTTCTTTTTAATTTCTTCATTGACATAATGGTCATTCAGGAGCATATTGTTTAATTTCCATGTGTTTGCATAGTTTCCAAGGTTTCTCTTGCTATTGATTTCTATTTTTATTCCATTGTGGTCAGAAAAGAGCCTTGACATGATTGCAATTTTTCTTTTTTTTTTTTTGAGACGGAGTCTCACTCTGTCACCCAGGCTGGAGTGCTGTGGCTGGATCTCAGCTCACTGCAAGCTCCGCCTCCCGGGTTCACGCCATTCTCCTGCCTCAGCCTCCCAGGTAGCTGGGACTACAGGCGCCGCCACCTCGCCTGGCTAGTTTTTTGTATTTTTAGTAGAGACGGGGTTTCACCGTGTTAGCTAGGATGGTCTCGATCTCCTGACCTTGTGATCCGCCCGTCTCGGCCTCCCAAAGTGCTGGGATTACAGGCTTGAGCCACCGCGCCCGGCCGATTGCAATTTTTTAAAATTTTTTGAGATTTGTTTTGTGGCCTAACATGTGTTCTATCCTTGAGAATGTTCCATGTGCTAAGGAAATAATGTGTATTTTTCAGGTGTTGGATAGAATGTTCTGTACATGTCTATTACGGTCATTTGGTCTGTAGTAGATTAAGTCCAGTGTTTCTTTGTTGATTTCCTTTCTAGATGATCTGTCCAATGCTGAAAATGGGGTGTTAATGTCCCCATCTATTGTATTGGAGTCTATCTCTCTTTTTACCTCTAATAATATTTGCTTTATATATATGGGTGCTCCAGTATTTGGTATGTATATATTTATAATTTCTATATCCTCTTGCTGAATAAACTCCTTTATCATCATATAATGACCTTCTTTGTCTCTTTTTACAGTTTTTATCTTGAAATCTATTTTATCTAAGTATAGCTATTCCTGTTCTTTTTTTGGCTTCTATTTGCATGGGATATCTTTTTCCATCCCGTTATTTTAGTCTGTATGTGTCTTTATAGGTAAAGTGAGTTTTTTGTAGACAGCATATCGTTCAGTCTTGGTTTTAAATCCATTTGGCCACTCTACGCCTTCTGATTAGAAAATTTAGTCCATTTACATTCAGTGTTATTATTGCTAGGTAAGAACTTACTATGTCATTTTGTTATTTGTTTTCTGATTGTTTTGTTTGTCCTCTCTTCCTTTCTTTCTTCTTGTCTTTCTTTGTATAAAAGTGATTTTTCTTGGCCGGGTGCGCTGGCTCATGCCTGTAATCCCAGTGATTTGGGAGGCTGAGGCGGGTGGATCACGAGGTCAGGAGATCGAGACCATCCTAGCTAACATGGTGAAACCCCGTCTCTACTAAAAATACAAAAACTTAGCCAGGTATGGTGGCGGGTGCCTGTAGTCCCAGCAACTCAGGAGGCTGAGGCAGGAGAATGGTGTGAACCCGGGAGACAGAGCTTGCAGTGAGCCAAGATCATGCCACTGCACTCCAGCCTGGGCGACAGAGCAAAATTCCTTCTAAATAAATTAAAAAAAAAAAAAAGTGATTTTTCTTCCTGGCTGGGTACAGTGGCTCATGCCTGTGATCCCAGCACTTTGGGAAGCTGAAGCAGGTGGATCACTTGAGGCCAGAAATTCAAGACCAGCCTGGCCAACATGGTGAAACCCCATCTCTACTAAAAATACAAAAATTAGCTGGGCATGGTGGCATGTGTCTGTAGTTCCAGCTACCCAGGAGGCTGAGGTGGGAGAATTGTGGGTGCCTGTAGTCCCAGCTACTCGGGAGGCCGAGGCAGGAGAATGGTGTGAACCCGGGAGATGGAGCTTGCAGTGAGCCGAGATAGCACCATTGCTCTCTAGCCTGGGTGACAAAATGAGATTCTGTCTCAAAAAAAAAAAAAAAAAAAAAAAAAGTGCTTTCTCTGGTAGTATGTTTAATTTCTTGCTTTTAATAGTTTGTATATCTATTATAGGTTTTTGTGCTTACCATAAGACTTGCAAATAACACCTTATAATCATTTATTTTAAACTGATGACAACTTCATTCTGATTACAAAGGAAACAGGCAAAAAGAAAATGAAATATTCTACACTTTAACTTTATCCTCCCCACTTTTTGACTTTTGTTGCCTCTATTTATATCTTTTTATACTATTCATCTCAAAAAGTTGCTGTACTTATTATTTTTGATAGGTTTCTCTTTTTGTCTTCCTACAAAGGTATAAGTGGTTTGTACACCACAATTACAGTGTCAGGGTAGTCTGTATTTGTCTGTGTATTTACATTTACCAGTGAGTTGTATGCATTTGAATGATTTCTTTTTTTTTTTTTTTTTTTTTTTTGAGACGGAGTCTCGCTCTGTCGCCCAGGCTGGAGTGCAGTGGCCAGATCTCAGCTCACTGCAAGCTCCGCCTCCCGGGTTCACGCCATTCTCCCGCCTCAGCCTCCTGAGTAGCTGGGACTACAGGCGCCCGCCACCTCGCCCGGCTAGTTTTTTGTATTTGTAGTAGAGACGGGGTTTCACCGTGTTAGCCAGGATGGTCTCGATCTCCTGACCTCGTGATCCGCCCGTCTCAGCCTCCCAAAGTGCTGGGATTACAGGCTTGAGCCACCGCGCCCGGCCTTGAATGATTTCTTGTTGCTCATTAATGTCCTTCTCTTTCATACTGAAAAACTCCCTTTAGCATTTCTTATAAGATATGCCTGATTTTTCATGAAATCTCTCAGCTTTAGTTTGTCTGGGAAAGTTTTTATCTTTGCTTCTTTTCTCTCACTGCCTTTAGGATCCTTTTTTTATCCTCGATCTTTGAGAATTTGATGACTATATACCTTCAGGTAGTCTTATTTGGGTTGAATCTGCTTGTTCTTTGATTTTCTTATACCTGGATATTCATATCTTTCTCTAGGTTTGTAAAGTTCCCTGTTGTTATTTCTTCAAGTAAATGATCTACCCTGATTTCCCTCCCTCATTCCGTGCCGCCGCCTTTCCCTCTCTCTCTCTCCCTCTCTCTCTGTCTCACCATTCTCTTCAAGGCCAATAACTTAGATTTGTCCTTTTGAGGCTATTTTCTAGATCTTGTAGGTATATGCATCATTCTTTTTTATTTTTTTGTTTTTTCTTCTGTGACTGAATTTTCATAGAGCCTGTTTTCATGCTCATCAATTCTTTGTTCAGCTTGAAACATTCTGCTATTGAGAGACTGATGCATTTTTAGTTTGTCAATTAAGTTTTTCAATTCCTGAATTTCTGCTTGACTTTTAAAAATTATTTTTATCTCTGTTAAATCTATCTGATAAAATTCTGCTGTTTGTTATCTTGAAGTGCATTGAGCTAGCTTGGGCAACATAGACAGACTCTGTCTCCACAAAAAATAAAAATAAATTAGCTGGCCATGGTGGCACACACCTGTGATCCCAACTACTTGCAGTGTTTAAGTGGTATGACCATTCGGGCCCAGGAGGTCAAGACTGCAGTGAGCTGTGATTGCACCACTACACTCCAGCCTGGGCAACAGAGTGAGAACCCTTCTGGAAAAAAAAAAAAAAAAAAAAAAAAACGCTGGGCGCAGTGGCTGATGCCTGTCTGCAATCCCAGCACTTTGGGACGCCAAGGCAGGCAGATCACCTGCGGTCAGGAGTTCGAGACCAGCCTGACCAACATGGGGAAACCCTGTCTCTACTAAAAATACAAAATTAGCCCAGCATGGTGGCACATGCCTGTAATCCCAGCTACTCAGGAGGCTGAGGCAGGAGAATGGCTTGAACCTGGGAGACGGAGGTTGCAGTGAGCCAAGATCGTGCCCTTGCACTCCAGCCTGGGCAACAAGAGTGAAACTCCATCTCAAAAAAAAAAAAAAAAAATTCACTGAGCTTCCTCAAGACAGCTATTTTGAATTCCCTATCTGAGATGTCATATATCTCCATCACTCCAGGACTGGTCACTGATGCCTTATTTAGTCCATTTGGTGAGGTAATGTTTTCTCTTGGACATCCTTGATGCTTGTAGACATTTGTTGATACCTGGGCATCGAAGAGTTAGGTATTTATTCCAGTCTTCACAGTATAGGCTTGTTTTTAGCCATCCTTTTTGAGAGGACTTTCCAAGAATTCAAAAGGGATTGAGTGTTGTGACTTAAGCCTATGGTAACTGCAGCCATTTTAGCACGAGGGAGTGCCCTAAGCCCTGGAATGCTGCAACTCTTACAGACTCCTTGATACATAGCTTTGGTAGATTTGGGGAAAATAAGGGAGAATTCCCTGGGTTACCAGGTAAAAAGTCTCTCACTCTTCCCTCTATTTCTGGCAAAAGAAGTCTCTCTCTGCACCAGACTGCCTAGAGTTGAGGGAGAGATAAGGCAGTCACTCTAATGACCATGACAGCTGGCACTGCACAGGGTCACATGTAAAGCCTTGTATCCCAGCACAGTACTGGGGCTCACCCCACGCCTGTAGTCACTGCTGCCTGGCTGTCGCTGATGTTTATTCCAGGTCAAAGCCACTTTATTCAGCAGAATGGGGTTTGTCCCATCAGGACAGTGGATTCACTGCTGGTCCAGGGTGGGTCTAGAAACACTGTCCAGAAACAAAGGCACAGAGTCAAGAGGTTCAGGAGTCTCCCTGGTGCTTTATTTTACTGTGACTGAGCTGGTACCCAAGTTACATGACAAAGCTCTCTGTATTCTTCCCTCTTCTTTCTCCTAGTGTAAAGAGTCCCTGAGCTGTACTGCCTGGAATTGGGGGATGAGTGACACAGGCACACCCCTGGCCACCACAGCTGGTGTCACACCTGAAGTCTGCCACCTCTATATTAGTCAGGGTTCTCTAGAGGGACAGAACCAATAGGATAGATGTGATATGTAAAGGGCAGTCTATTAGGAGATCTGATTCACACAATCACAAGGTAAAGTCCCACAGTTAGGCCGTCTGCAAGCTGAGGACCCAGTAGGCAGTCCGAATCCCAAAATCTCAAAAGTAGGAAAGCCGATAGTGCAGCCTTCAGTCTGTGGCCAAAGGCCTGAGAGCCCCTGGCAAATCACTGGTGTAGGTCCAAGAGTCCAAAAGCTGAAGAACTTGGGGTCAGATGTTCAAGGGCAGGAAGCATCCTGCACGGGAGAAATATGGAGAACAGAAGACTCAGCCAGTCTAGTCCTTCTATGTTCTTCTACCTGCTTTTATCCTGGCCTTGCTGGCAGCTGATTAGATGGTGCCCATCCAGATTGAGGGTGGGTCTGCCTTTTCCAGTCCATTGACTCAAATGTTAATCTCCTTTGGCAACACCCTCACAGATATAACCAGGAACAATACTTTGCATCCTTCAATCCAATCAAATTGACATTCAGTATTACCTATCACAACCTCCAAGACCAGTGTAGCACCAGGGCTTACCCAAGGACTGCAGTCCTTGTGTCCTGACTGCTACCTAAATTTATTCTGATCCCCAAGCCACTTTAGTCAGCCAATGGTGAAGCTGGCTAGGACTCAGTTTCCTCTTTCTGGGGTGGAGGATTCCCCTCTGGCCCAGCGCTGTCCTAAATGCTCCTTCCGTGGGAACTGGCAGAATTCTGTCCTGTGCTGCGTTCCACTGTGACAGGGCAGCGCTGAGCTCCAATGCAATGTTGCACACTCATTTTGTGCTCTCTTTCCCAAGCCCACAGATTCTTTCTTCATGCTGTGCTGCCTGGGGCTGGGAGAGGGGTGGTGTAGATAATGCAAGACTGTCTTTCCTAGCTTTTCAATGCCTCTATCCTTGATATTACATTAAAAATCAGGTACTGTGATTGCTCACTTAATTTTTTTGTTATTATGAAAGTGCTTTCTTGCACTGAGAGTTGTTCAGTTTGGGGTTCCTGTGAGGGGACAGTCGCTGGGGTGTTCTATTCAGCCATCTTTCTCTACCTCTCCTCCCCTTTACAATAATAATAAATATTTAGAGAACCTTCCTCTGTTTATTTTGGCAAAAGAACTATATACACCAAAATGAAAATTCAAGTAAAATAAATATAAACATAATTTCAAACAGATTTTAAGAACTAAAAGCCAGTAGTTTTAGTAAACGTATCAGTGTATTCTCATTAGGAAAGAATAAGCACATTTTGACTTGACACAATCCAAAACTCAAAAACGTAGGATGAATTACTTTGGGAAATGTGAAGGTAGATCTGAAGAAGGCCACCAGGAAAAGATTCGTTAGGATCTCCTCTTGCCAAATGTCTAGGACTCTCCTGCTACCCTAATATCCTAATCATCCTAAATAAATAGGACTGTTATGTTATTAGCTTAATAGATCTGGAAAGAGACTATGGAAATCAGGTTGCCCACAGGTGATTCAAGGGTTTGGTTTCGTTAAGTCACTGTTCTTAGCAGCTTCAGAAATTATTCTTCACCTGAAATTTTATCGTTTTACAAGAACCTCTTATATCATTTAGCGTTTTGCCTGAAGATTTCTCTGCTTACAACTGGCCTTTCAGACAGACGTTACATAATTGCATGCATCTCTCAGGGATAAAGCCAAAATGGTAACTTTAAAATACCAGAAGCAAAGACTAAATCTTATTCTCTGTTCTATTCCAAGAACCTAGTGTACTGCTTGGCACACAGAGATCTTCAATACATGTTTGATTGGTTGCATCAACTTGAAGGCATACTCAAGGGATAGTTTTGCAGGTTTCTGAGATGAAGCAAGATGAAAACTGCCAACAATGCTACCTTTTCCTTCCATTCAACTCCTTTTTAATGACACAGTCCTAGGCTATGTCTTAAGTTGATAAACAGCTTTATAATGACTCTCCCAAAGCATATCTGCATCTCAAGGAATAGTTGATGAATTTAAAAGAATTACCACCTAAAGAAGTTCTGTGGACTGGGAGCAAAGTCTATTCCATCATTGGTATCCTGTCTTTGTAATTGGAATTATATAGTGATTATCACCCACACTGTCCACTTATGCAGCTATGTACATTTTCATTTAGGTTCTGATACCTTAAGTCACCTTAAGATACCTAAACATACCCCTTGAAAATAGTGTCTCTTCTCACCCTTCTCCATCTCAATAAATGGCTCCATTGCCCAAGGCAAAATCTGAGTTTTATGCATTCTGTCTTCCCATAGCACTTCTATCCAGTCCATCAGCAAGTCATATCAGTCCTACTTTTAGAATACATCTCAAATCTCTTTTCTCTTCTCCATCTCCATTTTCACCACCCCCATCCAGGCCACCAGAATCTCTCACATGGAATACTACAGGAGCCTCCTTACAGATCTCCACTTCTCCTCTTACCCAGTAGACTCAGCTTTCTGCACAGCATCCACATAAGCCTTTCAACATATACACGGGATCATGTTATTCCACTCCTTAGCTTAAAACCATCCAAAGCTTATAGTTAGTCTTTTAAGATTCATTCATACTGTTGTATATAATTGAAGTTCATTCATTTTCATTTCTATATAATATTCCATTGTCTGCCTGTACCACATTGAGTTATCCACTCCACTGTTGATAAGAATGTGGGTTGTTTCGAGTTTGAACTGTTGCTACAAACCTTCTTATATAAGTTTCCTGATACACATATACATACATTTCTGTAGGATGTAAACCTGGAAGAAGTATTGCTGAGTTGTATATTATGCAAAGACAACAGAATTCATCAAAACCAGATGACAATAAACTATACTGGTAAAATTAGTGAGATTTTTAAGCAAGGAAAAGAATATATAGAAAGCAATTACCTTGAGGAGATAAGAGGGGCCTGGCCTGTGCTTGTGGTAGGGGATGTGTGAGTCTTCTGAGGTGCTGATAATGTTCTATTTCTTGACCTGGGTGGTGCTTATTTTATAACAGTTTGCTAAAATGTATATTTATATTTTATATTCTTATCTGTGTGGTTGCTGTATTTTGTAACAAAAGTAACCAAGCCAAACAAATAATATAAATACACCCCTAAAGTAGTACAAATACAAAGCTAAAACCCACCCAAGGCTTTATATTGCATCTAGAGTAATTTCAGTAGCTTGCCATGGTTAGTAAGTCCTGTATGATATGGTCCCTGGCTACCCCCTTTCCATTTTCCTTTTACTTATGCTTTTTTATGTCATCCTAACACTCATCTCATTTTATTAGTCATTAATTTCAAGAGTCAGCAGACTTTTTCTATAGAGAGCCAGTGGTAAATAGTTTTGAATATTTAGTCTGTATTGGTCTCTGTCACAGCTACTCAACCCTGCCTTTGTGGTACAAAATACCTAAACCAACCAGCCTGATTGTGTGAAACTAATAAAGCTTATTTACAGAAATAGGCTAGAGGCTGGGTTTGGCCCATGGATTGTAGTTTGCCAACTCATGGTTAACTTTTTATATTTTCTTTCAAACTAGACTAGTCCGTGCCATAGGATCAGAGTTGTCCTGGTCCCTGTCATAGGTCTTAGGGTGTATACATCTGTACCTTCATTCATGAATGCATCCACTGGCTTAATTCCACACATTTACCTGTGTCTCTGTCCCCTCTCAGGATTCCATATAGATTAATACTCTCACCATCAGAAACAAGTTTGACCAACAAGTTTTCTTGTTTCATGAAGAGGTGTTTCATATTTAGAAAACATGTTGGTCAAAGTGTCAAAGTATTTAGAAAACTTGTTGGTCAATAATGGTACTTACCATTATTGAGTCTTTCTATGTGCTAGGCATTAAGCTAGACACATTTCATGCATTATGTAATTTAACCCTCACAATGATTAAACTGGAGCCGTTGTCATTTTCATTTCAAAGATGTGGAAAATAAGTTTCAGTAAGATTAAGGAACTTGATTAAGGTCACACAACATAAGTGCTGGGGCTGATATTCAAATCCTTGTACTTCTAATATAGATGTTGTCTGGTAATTTAGATAAGAGCCCCATAACGGTTGGGTTATTGTATGTTTGAATACTATGCTAGTCTGTTTTGCATTCATATGAAGGAATATCTGAGGCTGGATAATTTGTAAGGAAAAGAGGTTTATTTTGGCTCACAGTTCTATAGACTGTACAAGAAGCATGGTGGCTAAAACAGATTATAATTTTGAACACTTTTTTTTTCTTCTACATTGTATCTGTCCTTGCCCATCCATCTGCTTCTGGTAAGACCTCAGGATGCTTTTACTCATAAAGGAGAGATGGCAAGAGAGAAAGCTAGAGAGAGGAAAGGAGGGAACTTCAATTATATACAGCAGTATGAATGAATCTTAAAAGCCTAGACCAGGCTCTTTTTGACACCACATCTCACGGTAACTAATAGAGCAAGCATTCACTCTTTACCGAGGGGATGGCACAAGTCATTCATGGGGGATCCGCCTCCATGACCCAAACACCTCCCACTAGGCCCCACCTCCAACACTGGGGATCACATTTCAACATGAGATTTGGAGGGGACAGACCTTCAAAGTATATATAATGACATACATAAAGAGCATTTAGCCTAGAACTTGGCATGTGGTAAGAACTCAGGAAATGTTACTTATTTGGTGCTTTATCTTTGTTACTTCTCTCAAAGTATTCAACAGCATTATTAATACTATTTTTACTCCTAATTTCCATTATGTCCTAATTTAATACCCTAATTTAAAGTATTATTAGGCCTAATTACATTAAGGAGTCAGTCTCAAGGAGTTTAAGATATTTGCTCAGGTTCACACAGTTACGGAAACTGGAATTTGCATTTATAATTTTTTGACTTAGACTTTCTACTCGAGATTCTGTGTTAGCCTGTTTTGCACTGCCAGAAAGAAATACCTGAGACTGGGGGAGATATACATATGAGTTTTATTTGGCTCACGGTTCTGCAGGTTGTATACACATAGCACCAGCATCTGCTTGGCTTCTGGTGAGGCCTCAGGAAGCTTCTATTCATGGCAGAAGGAAAAGGGGGAGCAGGAATGTCATACGGCAAGAGAGGGAGCAAAAGAGACAGAAGGAGGTGGCAGGCTCTTTAACCAACTACCTGTTGTGTGGACAAATAGAGTGAGTACTCACTCATTACAACAAGGAGGGCATCCAGCCATTCATGAGGGATCTGCCCCTATGACCCAAATACCTTCCACAAGGCCCTACCTTCAACAGTGGGGCTCAAATTTCACCATGTGATTTTGAGGCCATAGACATCCAAACCATATCAGGTGCCATGAGAGAATAACAGATCAAGTGACAAGAAAATTAAAAAGACAGGGAGATTGTTAAAGACCTCAAAAACAAACTTGAAAGGCATTTTAAAGAATAGATAGGATTTGGACACACAGAAATTTTGCAGGGGTAGAAGGATGGGGATCGGGAAGAGGTGTTTCATATTTAGAAAACTTGTTGGTCAAAGTATCAGAGACAGGAAAGCACAGGCCCCCACATGAGAGCTCAGCACATAGGAGTGGGGACAAGGGTGCAGACGCCGGGACCAGATGAGGTCCCAGGGCAGCACACAAGGAGAAAGAGAAGCGGTTCTAGAAAACTCTGGGCACACATAAGAGGAAGAAGAATGCTAATTGACATGAAGAGAAAGTGGCGAAGGATGAAGGGGAAAAACCCTGAGGAGTGGGTGCTAAAGGAAGCCTGGGAGGAACTTTCCTAGGATGCTCCAATCAAAAGAGCACAAGTGGTATAGGAGGCCAGGCATGGTGGCTCACGCCTGTAATCCCAGTACTCTGGGAGCTGAGGCGAGTGGACCACCTGAGATCAGAAGTTTGAGACCAGCCTGGCCAACATGGCGAAACCCTGTCTCTACTAAAAATACAAAAAGTACCCAGGCGTGGTGGTGCACGCCTGTAAGCCCAGCTCCTCAGGAGGCTGAGGCAGGAGAATCACTTGAACCCAGGAGGCGGAGGTTGCAGTGAGCCAAGATCGTACCACTTGCACTCCAGCCTGGGCGGACAGATCGAGACTTGGTCTCAAACAACAACAAAACAAAATAAGGGGTACGGGAATCCTTGGTGACCTCAGCAGCTGCCATGCCATACGGGATATCCTGGATATAGACACAGAAGACAGGAGTTCTAGTGTAGGTAGGGAAGGTCATAGCGAGTATATTTTTTTCCTCCAAGAAGCTATGATAGAATGAGCAGCTAGAGCAGCCTGTGAGATATTTACAGACTCCAAGGAATTGTGTGCTTGTTTAACTGCAAACAATAGGCTGTTGTGGTTTTTTTATTTGCCCCAAACAAATTGTAATTTTGAATACTTTTCCCCCTGAATCATGTCTGTCCCTTCCATCTACCTGAAAAGTCTAACCTGCTTCCTGTGGAAGTGTGTTGTGATGTGACCACCCTGTAACCCCCTCATTAGCTCAGCAAACACAGCAGTGAGAATGAATGAGCAAGGGGAAGACAGGGTGGTGCACAGGGAGCTGGGAGCAAGAGGAGTGGGAGGAGCCCGGGAAAGATGTCCAAATGGGGAGGGGCGAGTCAGAACCCCAATGAGGATGAGAACTGAGGACAGGCCCCATGTGTCTTTGCCTCGTGTATACACATCTTTGGGGTATAGGTTGGAAATACAAAGCAAACCAATAAATGGGTGTTTATTGCCAGGCACAATGATAGGCAATTTGGGTGTAAGGGAAAGAAAAGGCCAAAATCGCTGTTTATACACGAGCCTGGTACTTCTTTATACCTGGGAACAGTGGTGAACGTGTTCCTGTGTTGTACTCGTGGTCCTTGTGCGCCTAGGCAATGAAGAGGCAAGAATAATGAGGTCTGGATTTGGGGTTGAGGCTAGACAAATAGCTAAGGAAGAATGAATAGGACAAACCAGCTGTCATGACACTGCCACCTGGAATTTAGCTACCTAGTTTCTCTGCAAGTGAGAATGAACATTTTTGTGCCTGATTTTCCAGGGCTAGTTTGTGGCTAGCAATTAGTTCATTGTCTAGTCTTCTTCACAAGTGGCTTAGATTTTACATAATGAGAACAGTGTAAGTAATCCTGTACTTCTTTCTACCTGCATTCTGTCTTTAGACTTCAGTGCTCCTTTGACCAAGTCAGTGTGGTGTTTAATCTTACTTAGAGGACTAAAGGAATTTCTGTATCCAAGTTAAGGAGTACTAATAAGAAAGAATATGAAGACATTTTAGAGTCTGTCCCAACATTGTCTTTTTCTGCCTCTTCATAGGAAAAACCTGAATTATCTTTATCTTTGTGTCTAGCTGTGCTTCTGTTTAAAACCTGTATAGCACTTTACTGCTCCTTAATCCAGGCTAGATATAGTTTCTAAAGTAAGCATGCATGACTCAGTGTTGGAACTTTTCCAGGCAGAGCAATGAAAAATGTCCTCCGTGATCTTGGTTGGGTTAATAAACAAACCCATCTCAGAAAGGAAAGAGAATTCAGGTTTTTCCTATGAACAGGTAGAAAAACAATCAAACTGAGTTTGTACTCAAAAAAACAGCTTAAGCAGAAAGAGTCATTTGTTCTGTAGAATGAATAATGGCAGTTTGCTGTTCTTTCAGAGGTGTGCAAACTTTGTCATTCAAACCTGATTCTTTTTTGGCCACCTACAATGCCAGGCTCTCACGAGCACCTAGAACTAGGGACAGGAAGGCAGAATGCTGCTGATGGCCCTCCCACAGGAGGCACATGCACCTCTTAAAATGAGAACACGCTTCTTCGGCCTTCTTCGGTTACCTAGTTAAATGCTTATTTAACAATTTTCTCAACTTAATCCATAATTACCACCCATTTTCAGAAGGAAAGCAAGAAAGTTGTATTAATCCATTCTCACACTGCTGTAAAGAAATACCTGAAACTGGGTAATTTATAAGGAAAAGAGGTTTAATTGGCTCACGGTTCTGCAGGCCATCCAGGAAGCATAGCAGGTTCTGCTTCTGAGGAGGCCCCAGGAAACTTAAAATCACAGCGGAAGGCAAAGGGGAAGCCAATACTTTACAAGGCCAGTGCAGGAGGAAGAGAGAGGAAGGGGAGGTGCCCCTCACCTTAAAACAACCACATCTCACGATAACTCACTCACTCACTCTCATGAGAACAGCACCAAGGGGATGGTGCTAACCCATTCGTGAGAATCCACCCACGTGATCCAATCACCTCCCACCAGGCCCCATCTCCAACACTGGGGATAACAATTCAACATGAGATTTGGTGGGGACACAGAGCCAAACCATGTCAAAAGTATATCCTAGCACTTATTTTATGTTTTGAAAGAATGAAAACCATGGCCAGCATATGATGGCAAACAAGGGTTACAGTGAGGACCCTTATCCTTCTTCCTACTGAGAAGAGAGGTGGAGAGTGAAGGGGGCAGGAAGTAAGTGCTCATTCTATTGTATACCTTGAGCATGGGACTGTCAGCTTTTCTCTGAGCCTCCAGTCCTGCCAGAAGGTACAGAGATGAGCTGGGCTTGCAGCATCTCCACTGCAAGGCTTGCAGGTCCTCCAGCCCAACACACAAGTTCCTGGGCTACACGCAGGAGCCTCCTGAAGTAGATGGCACAATTCCATCCTCCAAACACCACCTCCTGATTTTTGTCGCTCCTCAGAATATTCACAGGAAACCTTACCTAACACAAGCTCTTGCTCCAAACTGAAAAACGAAAGGAGAAATACATGCAGATCTGGCATCTAACTAACGTTCCCATCAACTATTCTGTAACACGGGCTAGAATTAGACTTTTAGAATCCAAGTTTGAGGGATCAGGATCCTAATCCTACCATAATTTCTTTTTCTTACTCCTGCTTCCTTGTTCTTTTGAGAATGAAAATATCAGATCAAGGGAAAAGTAATGTGAGCAAATACAGTCACTGGGATTCTCTAGGCTGAGAATGTGTTGTATAAACGTTGAATGAGATATAAATCTTTGATGGGCGCAGTGGCTCACGTCTATAATCCCAGCACTTTGGGAGGCTGAATCATCTGAGGTCAGGAGTCCAACACCAGCCTGGTCGATATGGTGAAACCCTGTCTCTACTAAAAATACAAAAATCAGATGGGCGTGGTGGCGGGTGCCTGTAATCCCAGCTACTCGGGAGGCTGAGGCAGGAGAATTGCTTGAACCCAGGAGGCAGAGGTTGTAATGAGTCGAGATTGTGCTACTGTTTTTGCCTGCGTAATAGAGTGAGACTGTGTCTCAAAAAAAAAAAAAAAAATTAAAAAAGGGAGCAACAGATACCAGGGCCTGCTTGGAGGTGGAGGGTGGGAGAAAAGCGAGGATCGAAAAACTACCTATTGGGTACTATGCTCATTATGTGGATGAGACATAATCTGTACACCAAACCCCATGTGACATACAGATTTCCCATGTAACAAACCTGCATACGTACCCCTGAAACTACTAGAAGTACCACATTAATAGTGTGCATCTCCTTCTTCCTGCCTGTTACTTCACTTTTTCTGTTCCATCTCTTAAAGCGGCATGTAAGGTAGAATATCAGAGTATTGAGTGTTCCCTCTGCTTAACTGCTGGATATCCACTGGTAAACATACACATACACATCTTTGTATCTACATGGCAGACTTATGTAAGTCTGGATACTATTTCTGGTGGATGGAACATAGAGCTTATATGACTTATCTGCAGTCCCTATATTTTGTTTTGTTTTATTTTGTTAATTGTATTCATTTTTTGAATAGGTAATAGATGCACATGGTACAAAATTCCCAAGGTACAAGAGTTTACGGTGAAAAGTAAGTCTCCCTCCTCTTTGCCCCAGTAAATATAGTTCCCATCTTGAAAGGCAATCACTGCTTTTTCATTCATTCCACATTTATTGAGCACCTGCTATGTGCCAGGTTCTGTTCTGGGTGATGATATGAAGCAAAACAGGCAAAGCCCCCTACCCTCAAGGAGCTTACATTTTGATTACAAATTTCTTGTAATATTCATTCAATAATATCTTAAGTTTTTTATGGCCAGCCCACTGTGGTAGTTAAAAGAAGGGCTCTAGAGTGATAGCAACTGATTTTGAATCCCATTTTCTCTATGTTCTAAGTCATCTTGGAGTATTTATTCCACCACTCTAAACTGTGTTTTATTTTGAAATGGAAATAATAATTCTGTTTTATAAGATTGTGAGAATTAAATGAAATAACACATATAAAACACCAAAACACAGTGCCTAAAACATAGTAAATGCTCAATAAATATTAGTGTTAATTATAATTGATCTGATTCTACTGTTCTGTAATGCTGACTAGAAATAAAGGATTTATTTTTCTAATAGTTTTCATTTCCTCTCTTTGCTGTATGATCAAAGAAAATCACTTTTTAAAGGATAAGAAACAGTAAATTTAAGTCAAGTTTGATCATTAACCTCTTGTGTATTAGACTATTTGCTGAGTTCTATTAAGAAATCAACTCCCAGTAAATCAGTAGAGTATAGAGACACTGTTTCTCTTTATTCCTTCTAATCTTTTTTAATCCCGTGTAATTTGGAGGGTTGTACTATTTGGTCTGTACTATTAACTATTAATTTAAACTTTACAATGGGAGATTCTATATTTTACAGCAGAAGTAAACACTTCTGACCAAAGTTTCTAACAATACAATTTAGTATCCTTATCTTAAGGAACTTTATGACTCAAGTCTCCAGCCAGATGGGAAAACAACTTTCAGTCCATGGAAAAGTGACAGAAGTTTTCTTTGGTGATGGTCTTAAGGTCTTTAAGATGGAAAGAGGTTAGAAGAAAAGTAGATCGCATGGGGAAAGAAAAGGAGAGAAAAGAACTTCTAGGATAAGAAAACACTTTTAAATATTAGGCCAATAACTATTTCCTTTATTCGACATGAAAAAGGATCACTGAGGGCATAATGAAAGACTGCAAGGATGTTGGGTTGGGTATATTACACAATATCCTGGACCACTGACTTGGAGTCTAAAAAAGGAATGGGGGTACACCTGTTTAGCCCACCACAGTCCAGTATACTCTCTTTCTGTCCTTTGTTCATGTTTCTATTTTGTATTGTTTTCCTGGCAGACGAAGTTGATGGATCTTTGAATGGTTGATTATGGTGTAGGCCATCTCTTCTTTCAGCCTAGTCACGATATAGGGAGGACTAGGAAGAGGAGGTTGCTGGGTAGTTGAAGTAAAATGCCTCTGAACCATTTTTATTAATTGGTTAGTGGTGGGATCAGGTAGATTTGGGGAGTTTTGTATTCTTTTTAAATATTTTCTAGGCTCTGATAATTTATTGACAGAAGTACATTAACAATAAGAACATCAGTGCTCAAGATAAAAGTTTCAGGCCGGGCGCGGTGGCTCACGCCTGTAATCCCAGCACTTTGGGAGGCCGAGGCGGGTGGATCACGAGGTCAGGAGATCGAGACCATCCTGGCTGACACAGTGAAACTCCGTCTCTACTAAAAATACAAAAAAAAAAAAAAAATTAGCCAGGCATTGTGGCGGGCACCTGTAGTCCCAGCTACTCGGGAGGCTGAGGCAGGAGAATGCCATGAACCCAGGAGGCAGAGCTTGCAGTGAGCCGAGATCGCGCCACTGCACTCCAGCCTGGGCGACAGAGGGAGACTCCGTCTCAAAAAAATAAATAAATAAAAATAAATAAATAAATATTTCAAAATGCATCAAGTCAATACTAAGTAAGTGAGGCCTTCTCTAATGGCATTTGCCACTGTGCTCCTGGGCTTTATGTATACACATCATTTATTGCACTACAGAGCTAACTCTAATTTATTAGTGATACATTAGGCAACCAGAGTGCGACCCCTTTGGCTTACCTTTGGACCTTGTCATTTCTCATTTTTGTTTTGGTTACCTATTACAAAATAACAGCCCCCCCCCCCCCCCCACCAAATTCAGTGGTTTAAGGTCTTATTATCTCCCTCAGTTCTGTGAGTTAACCGGGGCTCAGCTGAGTCTTGGGATCTTTTAAGAGATTGCAGTCAGATAGCAGCTGAGGTGGAGGAATGTGACCAGATGTCCAAGATGGTGTCTTCATTCAAAGGTCTGACACCTCAGCTAGGATGGCAGCAACAGCAGAGCATTGGCTGGGCATTTCTCTCTCTCTCTCTCTCTCTCTCTCTCTGGTTCTAAGCAGCCTCTCCATAGGCTACCTTGAGCTTCTTTATAACATGGTGCTATCATCATAGTCAGATTTCTTACACTGGGACTGGCTTCCCCCAAACCGCTATTTCAAGAGACTTGAGGAGTCTGCAAGGTTTCTTTGAACACAGACTCGTTCATTCAAAATCACTTTGCCAAGTTTTACTGTTCAAAATTTCAGCCAACCCAGATTCAAGTAGGGATACTACACAAGGGCATGAATGGAAGGAAACGTAGTTCATTGGAGGTAGGGGTGAGGAGGGCATTTTAAAGATGAGCTACCAAAATCCTCTTTGCCTAAAAATAGTCAAATTCCTCTATAACACAACTGTTATTTCACTGCACCAAATACCTCTAGAAAACATAAACCTAAGTGAAAATATTTGACTCTTGGTTACATTTTCAAGCTAAATATATCTGATATAAAAATGCATGTCATCTTTTAATAAAATTACCTTAGTTGGCTTATACACACCTGTTAGAAGCTGCCAGTAGCCAAAATGTGTTTGGATTATATAGTGGATTAGAGAAAGTTAACAAATCACACAATAAAATTCATCTCATTCCTTTCTAATCTTTGGTACAGCAGTGTGTTGTACTATATGGTAATGATAGAATGTTTTGTTTATTGAAAGGAGTGTGAATGAACTTTGCTGTTGTTATTGTTCATTTATTCATTCCATCAACAAATTTTGTGATTACCTAACACAGTGCCTTGCTTATTATAAGTAATGGAGAACAGGGACACTTTGGTGCTGTCATTGGATTTTGTCTTTACCAGTATAAATAGTAGCAATTTAAATGCTATTTGAGTTCATGCATTCAGATATTTGGGCACTGGAAAATGCTATGCCACAGAATAATAGTAACCGTGCTGATTAAGCCCTTACTCTGTGCATTATTTCATTTGAATCTCCCCAGGAGGCCTGAGGGTAGAGGCAGACTTATTACCCCCAGTTTTATAGAGGTTGGAACTATGACTCAGAGCAGTTAAATGGTATTTCAAAGGTCACCCAATCAATACATGGTATAGCCTGAATTTGAACCTAGAGCACCTACTGTGCAAAACAGCATTAAAAGAATACCGTTGCTTTTATTTCTAAATTCTATGTCTTTTAAGAAATGTTCTCACCATTCTAAAATGCTAAGTGAATAATTACTTAATGTTATAAGGCTATTTTATTTTCATTAATCTTTGGCTAAATGTGTTGACAACTCCCACCCCTACCCCAGACTTCTTTTGGTTTCACAGTGACCATTTCTGAAGTCTAAGAAGTGTGGCTAAAGAATAATGGAAACTTACTTTCCTTGAAATTTTACTGTATACCAGTCATTTAGCATAATATTTGAAAAGAGTGCTAAGTTGCCATGACATGTAGATTTAAAAGATAAAAATAAAAATATATTTATTATCAGTCATGGATTCCAAGATTATTTATGAGAACTTCCAATATACCTGGCCCACGAAGAATATGGCTCCTAACTTAGAGGATCTCACCAGCCAATAGGAGAGACTAAGCAGCTGTGTTTACTGGCAATACATTCTGATGAGGGACACCTAATGGTGAGTAGAGGGCGCGAGGGCTTCTAGAAAGAGTCAAAGATTAGAGAAGTTCATCTGGAAAAAACAATAAAGGATCCATCAAGAGAATACACCTTAGTAAAGTCTCAAAGTCTAAAGAGTTTAAGGACTTCTAGGGACTGAAAAAATTCTGTATAACAGGAGGGAAGGTGGGTGTGGAAGAATAGCCAAGAAGGAAAAATAGCCAAGAAGTCAGTGGAAGGAACATTGCATCATAGGCCTTGCTGAGAAATTGGAATGAATGACAGTCTTTGAATAAGGCTTTGCTCAGTACTGTAGTTTGGATTCGAAATCCAGACTTAAAAAGCCGATGATCATTCAGACATTTCTCTTTAAACAAGACTTCCCCTTCTATTCTTTAGAGTTGGAAATTATTCTCTGCTTGGGAATAGTTTTCAATATGTTCCAGACATTATAAATGACTTCCCTTCTATTTCCATGTATTTACCATGTTGATTACAGTCAGGCTGATCGGAGTAAAGCACCAGGTGTCATAGCATCCTAATATTACATGAATCATGCATTTATCCATTCATTTATGCGTGTATCCAGGAAAAATAGATTTTTTTCTCCTACTTTATCAGTTCTACAGATTCAGATTCCTGTATATTTAGGTAACATTTCAAGGGGATAGATGTGCTCTTCTAAAGGAGTGCTTCCTTCAGCAAGACAATTTCTAAACTCTTTACTTTCCAGCCCAATTCTCTAGCTATTCTCAGGGGCGGTGGGGAAGCAAAAAAAAAAAAAAAGCAATTAAAATGGCCTCTCCAGCGTACCCAGATGGAAGATGGGGAAGTCCTCCTAGTTTTTTCCTCCACTGCCAACATAAACAGGGTGGAGCAGCTGAGAAGGCAGGCCACTAGTGGAGAGGGAAAGAAACAATGTAACAGCAAAGTGACAGAACTCAGCCCTGCCTCCTATCTGGGGCAACAGAGGCCTCTCCAGCCAACCCCAATTCTCCCTTTACTTTGCACTTCCACCAGGGACCTTTCGAAGGAGCACCAGTGAGTCCCTCCATATTAAACAGTTGAAAGAACTTGGGCCAAAAATAAAGCAGAACACCCATTTGCTTTTTCCAACTTGTCTCACTTCTGTTCCCTTCTTCAAACTCTTGATAAAAAGCAGCGGCAATTAGTGTATTGCAAAGTGCTTCTTGGAGAGTTGTGGGAATCACTGCTGCTTTCCTCAGCCCCGGTTTCACAACCTCAAATCAAGGGCAGGCCCTCCCTCTCTCTTTTTCCCCTCCTTCCACCTGACAGGGACCATAAATAACTGAGGCTCCCAGTGTTCCCAGCTGAGAACAAAGTTGAAAATTTGCCTGGAGCTCCGTGCCACTCCCCGCCTGGGCCACTGCTTTGTTTTCTTCTAATGTTTTTCCTCTACCTGGGTTGGCTGTTTCTTCATTCATATTTGAGAAGAGTCACCTCCTGATTAAATGTAGCACTTCGCTCTCTCTCCCTACATGAAGGCTGTCTCGGTTACCCGACTAGGCAACGCGCATTGGTATCAAATTACGGAAAGTCTACACCGAGCAGTCCTCATATTTACATACAAATAACTCAGGGGCTTGCATTTATGTCACCATTCTGTCCTGCTAGAGGCTTGCCAGAGGAGTTTTTAATCCAATCAGAAGGAGCTTTAAAAGGATGTCTGCGGAGTGGTCAAAAGGATCTTAATCTCAATTAAGTGGCTTTTTTTAAAAAAGATTTTTTGGGAGGCCTGAAATTTTGAAAATCTTCGAACCCTGAGTGGGGAAAGATGTGTAATTCCTCAATTGCCAGGAGGATATCAAGATGCTGAGAGGAATTCAGCGGTGGTGAAGAGAGTGGATACAAACCAGGGATTGGTTTGCTTGAGCTGGTTTGGAGGTTGATTCTAAATCACTGCTTAAGGAATTCCTGGAAACATCAGGAAAACATTTGATCATCCAAGCCTAGTGGAAATGGCTTTACCGCAGAGTAAGATCTTTGAGTTGTACTTGGTGTGTGCTGTTTTTGTTTGAGATGCAGTGAATGTGCAAATAGCCTAGCCGTAAATAGTTACTTAAAATAATCTCTTGGTCCTGGGTAGCAGCAGTAGAAAGTTGATCTGTTTAGTTTTTACATTTGCAAAAACAGTAGTTGACAGTGTATTTTTAGACTTGATTGGTAGTTTAAAAGCTGAGCTCTTGCGGTTTCCTGAGTTTAAATGAATGGAAATTGTAAACAGTACCTAATATAGGAATTGGAAAATGTATCTGGGGGAATGAATCACTTACCTTTGAGAACACACAACATGTACACTTTTGCAATCTCTTGGCCAGCGAAGCTTGTGTCCAGAAAGAGGGTAAGAGTTTGCCTGGGTGAGGAAGGAACTTTTCTGCAGCCGTGCTACCTTTTGAGAAGGATGGGAAATGTCCCAGAGGGCAAAAGACAATTGAAAAACCTGCCTTGTCACTCTTGGAATGTGGTTTTTCCATGTGAGGTCATGTTTTGCATACGTAGCTGGTAAAAGTATTTCACATAATTAACTCTTTGTCTTGATAATTAAAGAGCAATTTATATAGTCCTTTCAAAGTGCTAAAGCACCAATATTATCTCTGGAGAAGGCTGCTTTGCTTTCCATGTGGATTTCAAGCATTGGGACAGTTGGGCTGTTGTTAATTTGATAGGTTTAGAAACATTTCAAAATTGACGTGTTCCAAGACTCTCCAACCGAGCAAGTTATGGTTCACGTAACTTGCTAGTTTCTTACATAAGCCCCAAACTGAAATCCTGTGTGTGAGAAAACCGGTTGTTTTTTTTTTAAATGTCTGTTTCCTTCCCACATATAATTTCAAGAAC
Source organism: Piliocolobus tephrosceles (assembly GCF_002776525.5). NCBI lineage: Eukaryota > Metazoa > Chordata > Mammalia > Primates > Cercopithecidae > Piliocolobus > Piliocolobus tephrosceles. Next base: position 56,138,437 of record NC_045442.1, on the reverse strand, counting down.
AGTAATGAAGAGGTGGTTCTTATTTTGTAATCCATGTCCATTCAAACAAGCTGCCCTCATCATGGGTGAGGTGAGGTGAGGAGAACTCTGACATAAAACATCTACCTGTCTAGTCAGCTGAGGCTTACCGGGACGCAAAGGGATAGGGATAATGTTTTAAGATTCGTACTTAATACCAGGAATTGTTTCCGCTACTTAAATTCACTCTTGAAATTGTGTACTAACCTTTACCTATACCTTTTCCTTCTAAACGGGAGTTACAAAAAATTATCCAGGGGAAAGGGGAAGGTGAATATGAGATAATGGGGGATTTGCTGATAATCAAAGGAGTGATTTTCTCCACAGCTGACACATTCAAAAGGGAAGCTTTTGATGTGGGCTTGCTCTCTACATCTGCAGGTGAAGATGCAATGACGGGGGACACAGACAAATATCTTGGGCCACAGGACCTTAAGGAACTGGGTGATGATTCCCTGCCTGCAGAGGGTTACATGGGCTTTAGTCTCGGAGCGCGTTCTGCCAGGTACTTCATTGTTGCTGTCTTTCATAGTTAATTTAAAACAACCATGATTTGCCATAAATCAAAATCATGTTCATTTTTCACATTATCCCAATTAATCACATATTATCAAATGTGTTCTTTGGATGAAGATGTGAATTTAGCGAAATGTTCTCGACGCAAATACACATGCTCTGCTGTTTCCTTTTGTGGTTTGTAGTTGTTAATTTCATGTGATTGACCATGTTAATTGTGTGTTCTTTTTTTCCCACTTTGCAGTCATGCTTCCAGCACAGTAGCAAAAGAGCTCACTGACAAAACTGGGAGAACCAATCTGAGTCACATATTTCAAAATTAAGTTTTGTTCCATATTGAAAGAAAATATTATTTGCTAATAAGTAAGAAATACGTGTGTAGATTGTTCACTATTCTCTCTGTTATTGAAATAATAATTCAAGATTAAAAGAGAGCATTTTTGAAAAAAAAATTATGTTGTTTATTAAAGTTGTCCACCAAGTGTTTGAGTATCTCTTCTAAAACTGTTCCATTATTTTGTTTACAAGGGATATGTTAGAAGTATAACAGTGATTTACCAAAAGTCACAGACAGGAATGGTGACAAATTCAGTTCTTACAACTGAAGGGGAAAACCTTGACTCAGACTTTTCTTACACTGTTGAAAGAAACAGAACCTTGTGCAGACTTTGGAGACTTCTTTGCCCTAGTGTGGATTAACAGAGTGTTTGCTGACAGTGAAGTTATTTTAAAGCTAATAATTAAACCTTCTAAGCCAGAGCCCTGAGGACATTTTCCTATAGTTTAAGGATCTGTTGTAAAAAGTTTCATTGTCTAATAGTAAATGGCACTTCCCACAAAGTAAACCCTGGAGTTTATTCTCATTGTAGTTGGTGTGGCCAGTATGGATATTGAATTGATTTTTCTTCTAGTCTTTTTTTAGTAGGAATTTGAAACTCAGTAGAACTTTTGCCTTATAAATACATGTATAAAAGGCCTTAAAGTCTTATTGTAGCAGGTGTCATTAACAGAAAGAGGAAAAATAACTTTAAAAAAATATGCAATATTTTAAGCGGTCAAAGATAGCAACAAGTTAAAATGGAAAATATGTAGAACCTTTAAGGTTCTTGAGATCCTTTAGATCTTGTTTAAATCTTAGAGATTTATAGCTTTTGAAATCCAACAACTAGCTTGCCTTCTCTTCTGATAATATATGACACATTTTGTGATCAATCATTTTTATGTAGAAAACTATAGTAGCTGACCTCCAGTGACATAGGAAACCAGAATATCACACTGTAATTTTTTTCTTAATATAATTCCAAGGCTTTCATACTTCTAATTTTGATTGCACTATTATTTGTTGCTATTATATGTAACTCATTTTTTTTTTTACTTTGATGACTCATGTTATGCTCAGAGGCAAACATTTTTAAAACTCTATAAAGCCAATATTTTTAAGCACATTGTTAGAGTTTTATCAAGTAAAATATATTCTGAGTGTAACATTTTAAAAGGAATACATTAAATGTGTAACTCATTCAACCATAACATTTTTTTTCTTTTTTCTTTGTCTGATTTTTTGCTTTCTATTCTGTTTTTTTTTTTTTTTTTTTCCTAAAATTACTTTAAAATAGTCCCAAGATAAGGTAAGAAGACATGGCACTTTTATAGTGTTTCTCTTCCCTTTCCTGGCTCATGCTCTCATTTTTATTTTCTTTAGCATTGTAATGTGATGTGCTGTGATGTGCTGCGATGTGCTTTCTTTTTTTCTGCTCAGCTTTAGAAAAATCAGTGAAAATTTTGTGATTTTAAGAAAACTAGAAAGTACATAATAAATATTACTTACACAAAATTGATCAAATACTTAAGGAATTTCTTTCCCTTAACAAGTTTTGTATAGTGCATGAAGTAATTAAAGAAATTTCACAGGGTTTGAAGAAAAAGTCCTGATGTGAAGGGCTGTTTGTTTGCTGGTTGCTGTTTTATTTGAGTTGTGCTAGGTAAATTAGTATAAATTTAGAATTCTGGGGCATGTTTTTCTAACACTTCCTATATTTAACACTTAGGGTGTACTGATGGCTACAAATAAAATAGTAGGCCTTAGTTAAAAACAATTTAATGCTTTCTAGATCCCCATACAAATGATCTTTAATTTTAGGCTAAAAGTACTTCGAAGTATTCAGGATTCAGAATAAAGCTTGATGGGTTTAATTGACTCCATATGTCTAATTTAAATTGGTCTGGAATGATCAGAAGTAGGAACTTTAGACATTATGTAAAATGGAGACATGTTTAGGCCTTTCTGTTGATAGCTCCCAATTCTGGGCTCTGTTCTGCAGTTGGCACTCAGAGAGAAATTAAAAGAAGGAGGAGATGTTTAAAAAGTATCAACAAATTTTAGATACATTTAGAAATAGAAATTAAAATGAATAGGTGATTATTTTTTAAAACTTTTAAGTGTTTGTCCACGTAGAAAACTGTTTCATATACCACCAGTGTTAACATATCATGCCATGGGGACCGTAATTTGAAGAAATGAATGTCTAATGCAGACAGTGGCCAGCGACTCTCAAATCACACCACTGGAACAAAATTTAACATAACAATGTTATGAGTACTTAGAAGCTGCACTAATAGTGTAGCCACTAGCCACCTATAGTTACTTAAATTAAAATTAGTTAAATTCCGTTGTTCATTCACACCAGCCACATTTCAAGTGCTCAGTAGCCAGTGTTGTTGAACAGCTCAGATTTAGCACATCCCCTTCATAGGAGAAAGTTCTGTCGGACAGTGTTGAGTTAGAGAATTCCTGCTCTTCGGAAGCTTCTACTGTATTTGAGGGAAGGTAAGAGACTAGAAACAAGAATGACAGAAAGAAGGGCTTGTCATTGAAACTGGGAAAAAAACAAAGAGTAATGGGTCCCATGATTGGGCATGGAGAGCCTGACTGTGCAAGTGGCCAGAGTCATGTGGCTTGCTAGATAAGTTCCTCTGTGCAGGAATGATGCTTATAATGGTCTTTTAGTAAGTTTTGCTGAATACACCAAATAATGACTCTGTAGAATGATGGTTGTTTGGGGATAAGAGAGGTCCATTTGAGATTCTGATAAAAGTGAAGGCTCCCAATCCTAGAAGAATGTACGTACCTATCTTTGTAGACACTTAGAATGAAGCCTCTAATATCAGGAGGCTCTGTACCTTGATAAAAGGATACCCACTTTCTGGTTTTCTTTAGTATAGCAGGCAGTGGGGAAAAGAAATTGTTTTATGCAAAGAATCATTTATTTACCTCTGATGTATATCGTCTTTGTTCATTTCCCCATCAGGCACACAAAAGGCAAGGCCAAAGCCAAAGTCTGACTGGTTCCACTGGTAAAGATACAAGAAGCCACTTTTAGATCCAGATGGTTTTTTAATTATATAGGCAGTGAAAGGAAGAAGTGAAAGGTGCTGGCTTCTCATGATCCTTGTCCCCTACACCTAAAAGGACACCAAAACAAAAGGGGCTAGATGTCTACAATGCTAGTTGTGGGATTCCCCATTGCTGAGGAGCCAATTCTAGACTTCAGCTAAATAGTTTTATATTCTGCAGCTCTATTCCAAGGAGAGCAGAGTAGGAATCCTCATACATCATTAGAAAGAGGAAGTGATGAAAGCTATCTCATGGCAGCCTCCCAGGTGAGACGGGGAGCTGAGTAGCAGATGGTCTCGTGGAAGTTCCTCACCAACCTCCATCCTCTGAGTTCGTGGAAGATCACAGGGTGTTCTGTGAAGGCTCAGATTAGCTTCAATTCTGGTCTTTGCCTGTATGACTTATGTGAATACATGCAAGGTCATGAGAGTGACATGGCAGAACTGTTCTCCCAAGGGCCCTGACTCTATTGGGTTTTAGTTTAGAGGTCACTGTGATGATGGCATATCAGGGCATCAGGGTACCTGCATCTGAGAAGTTCAAGGGCCATATGGAGGATTTACAGAGGCTGGAAAGAACAGTTGAAGGAGCAAGAAAGACAACAGTAGAGCAAAGAAAGAATATTTGCAGTGAAGAACAAATAACCATGCAGGGAACATGAATGTTTCCTGAAAGCCAGGAAGATGGCAAAGAGGATCGTGCAAAGTGTATTCATAACACTACTTCCTTCTCAATGTTTTCTATGAGTAGCAACAACAAACCAGAGTTCTCAGTAAGTCCCAAAGACTTATAAACAGACCCATTTAAAGTAGACATAATTCTAATCAGTAGCACATGTCAAGTAGACATAGACCAGAAAGAGGAGACATTCTAACATAAGATCTTGTCCTAGAAAAATCTACCAACTGTCTAGAATCATCTGGTTCTTCTCAATTGTCATGTCGGTTCAACTTCATAGTGAAACATCCGAAGTTCTCATACATTTCATATTCTCAAAATTGGCCTAATTTTAAACAAAATCTAATCATAACGTCTATACTGAAGACATTTTCTCAAATATAAGGGATTTTACTTTTCACTATGTCCTTTCAAGAGCAACTTTTGTTGATATTTTTAGCCATCTTGCCTGTTCTTAAAGTTGCATGCATTAATTTTTTTTTATTCATCTCATCATCATCTACCACTGTTGAATGGTTAACTGTAAATACAACAGCCTCCGCTCCTTCAGTTCGGATAGGTCTTACACCTTGAACAGAAGCTCCTATGCACGGGACAGCATGATGATTGAAGAACTCCTTGTGCCATCCAAAGAGCAGGTATGCATTCTTTTCAAAATAGCCTTTGACTATTAAACTTACATTTGTATGATTTAACCAAGCTCTTTGTCTTGTGACAAAAAATATATTTCTGCATGTTTGATTTTGCATTTGTAAATCTTCTGATACTAGCCAGTTTAAAAAAAAAAATAAGTTGTACTATAAGCAGAAATATTCCTGTCTTCTGCAGGTGAGGAAGATACGAATATCAGAGAGGAACTCAGAAAGTCCTAGACAATGTGTAGTTACCTTTCTCTTCTCTAGGTCAAATCTATTTCAATTTTTTAAAAGGAGAGTTAATAATCATTGGTAGCTGAAGTTGCTGGTATTAACCCCATGAATGTTTTTGTCTGTTTGTTTTTGGAGACAGAGTCTCTGTCACCCAGGCTGGAGTGCAGTGCCGTGATCTCAGCTCACTGAAGTCTCTACCTCCTGGGTTCAAGTGATTCTCATGCCTCAGCCTCCTAAGTAGCTGTGACTACAGGCCCGCCACCACACCCAGCTAATTTTTGTATTTTTAGTAGAGACAGGGTTTCACCATGTTGGCCAGGCTGGTCTAAAACTCCTGACCTTAAGTGATACACCCGCCTCGGCCTCCAAAATTGCTGGGATTACAGGTGTGAACCACCGCATCCAGCCTGAATTTTGCTAAACAAACTGTGTATCTATGTTGGAATTTGTTAGAATTGTTTTTAATAAGTAAAGATGAGACTGGTCATTTTTTGTTCCCTTAGCTTCAAATTTGCCTTTGATGGTGTCTGAAGATGTGATAGTATTTTGCTTTCTACCAGAATCTCTGCTATATGCATTTGGTGTTTGTGTAATTTTTTTCTTCCAATAATTGTGGTTGAATTGATAGTAGGTTACTATAAGAAGTTCCAGTAACACAGCTTTCCTGCATGTGGGCTCAGGATGGTCCTGGAATAATTAATACACAGATAATCCCTGGCTTTAAGTATGCACAGTAGTGATTTAATGATAGATGAAACTGTCTGGACAATAAAACATTTAAAGGTGACGTATAATATTTAAACAATGTAAATAATTGGTGAAATCATGCTGGGCTTTTTGACTCACTGCACAATGAAGGTGAATTGGAGCAGATGAATAAGTGATAGTCACTTATCATAGCCAAGGTAGAGGTTAAGCAATAGGTAGACTTTTGGGACTCCCACTTGTCTGCAGATGCTGATGTCTAGACATACACCTGTGTGTTGTACTTCATAGGGACCTACAATAAATATTTTATTACTTTTTACTCTCTAGAACATTCTTAACAAGCAGGCTTTACGGAGGTGAATACAGTGGTTATTCAGTGTTTGGTCAGACAAAAAAAACTCTTTTAAAAATGATTATAGGCTGGGCATGATGAGTCACGCCTGTAATCCCTGCACTTTGGAAGGCCAAGGTGGGCAGATCACTTAAGGTCAGGAGTTCATAACCAGCCTGGCCAATGTGGTGAAACCCCGTCTCTACTAAAAATACAAAAATTAGCCAGGTGTGGTGGCGGGCACCTGTAGTCTCAGCTACTCGGGAGGCTGAGGCAGTAGAATTGCTTGAACCTGGGAGGCAGAGGTTGCAGTGAGCCAAGATCACACCACTGCGCTCCAGCCTGGGCAACAGAGCGAGACTCTGTCTCAAAAAAAAAAAAAAAAAAAAAAAATTACAGGTGCATGTATTAGTCTGTTCTCATGCTGCTAATAAAGACATACCAGAGACCAGGTAATTTATAAAGGAAAGAGGTTTCACTGACTCACAGTTTCACCTGGCTGGGGAGGCCTCACAATCATGGTGGAAGAGCAAGGGACATCTTACATGGTGGCAGGCAAGAAGAGAACTTGTGCAGGGTAACTCCCCCTTATAAAACTATCAGATCTTGTGAGACTTATTCAGTATCACAAGAACAGCATGGGAAAGACCTGCCCCTATGATTCAGTTACCTCCCGCCAGCTCCCTCCCACAACAGGTGAGAATTGTGGGAGCTACAATTCAAGATGAGATTTGGGTGGGGACACAGCCAAACCATTTCAGTGCAATAGCATGTCATGGGTTTTAAGTGGGTATTAGTACCCGAGAGAGCACTTGTCTCAAATAATGAAACTAAGCTCTTGGGTGTTGCCGGGAATTGGCTGAAATTTTCTGCTTGGTTGGCTATGGTCATTATCTTAGTCTGTAATCCTGCTCTGTTCATATTCCCAATTGAAATGAGATGGCAGTGGAGATATTGATAACACTTATAAGTATAAAAATGCCTGTTATTCTCTACACTCTAAGGAAACTTCACAAAACTTATAAAATCACAGATGAAAGGAGACTCCCCAGGTATCAATGACACTTTGCTCATGTAGAAAGCATGTGCCAGGGAATTTCTGATCAAACCTAATTGTGGCTTATATTTCTGCATATTAACTTGCCACGGTTCAAGGGCCTGAAATTGGAACCACCACCACCATCACCATGACCTTACCATCATCACTGTCACCTCCACCACCACTACTACCACCACTATTATCATCATAGTTATAGTTACTCTACCACCCAACTTCTGCACATCAATGTTGAAGTAAAATGCAAGTGTTTGTGGTGCTACAAAATGGCTTCTGAGGGTTCTCACACCATTGCCTATTAACCATTACCAAGACCTACTTACTGAGGTAGACTGGAGGGGCAGCATTTACTCAGAACTAAGGATTTGTGAACAGAAGTAGAAGACAAAGAGAATTTTTGAGATGAAACTGATGCTCTTATAGTCAGTTGTTGCTTCCAACTCAAAAATACTTCTGTGGACATCGTGAACACGTCTATAGACCCATCAGAGGAAAGAAGAGCATAGGACATCTGAAAATCTTTCAAAATAAACTTTAAGTTGATAGTGTAGAAACAGGAAGTTGCTGCCTTTAGTGAGCACAGAATACCCGCATAGGCATTCCCTGTGGAACCAGCATGTTTAATGAGCATATAACACTACGCAGAGCCACGCAAATCCAGGATAAATTGGCAGATTTTGGAGGGGGAAATGAAAGTCGTAAAGACATTTTAGGGACTGTTGGGGGCATTTGAAAATGTCTTGGAGATATCTGTGTGTGTAGGAAATCATTGATAATTTTCTTAGCAGTGATAATTTTAGCATTGGTAATTTTCTTAGCTTATCACTGCTACTTATTGAACCTTCTCAGAGAATATTGGGGTATGCATGCTGAAGTTTTCCAGAATTAAGCAATCATTAATTCAACTATTTATTTCCAAATAGTTCAGCCCAAAAAAAGCACATCTGGATATAGCAATGTTAATTGTTGAATCCAGGTAGAAGGTTAATTGTTGAATCTAGGTAGAAGGTACATGGGTATTTTTTATACAGTTTTTCAACTTTTTTATTTGTGTGAACAATTTCAAAATAGTAACTTGGAGGAAGGAGGAAAAATCCTGAAAGAGGTGCATTAACTTTTGAAGTCTCTAGTTTCAAGACTAAAAAAGTGAATGAACCTCTATTATTATAGATAAATAAAATTATAGCTATAGAGGAGGAGGAAAAGGCTAATTCCTCAAAGAAGCTGGCAGACAGAAGTGTCTAGATACACTATGCAAGACTAATGGGAAACATTTACTTCAGAAGTACATTTAAACACTTGAGGATTAAATGACAAAAAATTATTAGTTTCTGTTTTTCATTTCTCTAATTCTGTATTTATAATATTCAAAATATAGCTCTTCCACAGTAATAATTTTGTTGGAAAGCATGAAAGAAGTTTTCAGTATTTAGAATTCCCAAATCAATGACATATAGCTTGTTGTCAGATTTAAAACTACACTATCATTGCCCAGTTAAAGTTGCCTTGACAAGTAAAGGTGAAAAATGAATAAAAGTGAACTCTCACACACTTCTCTTTTTCAATGAGTAGATCTCACTCATACAAAGTACAATTGCCTCTTTATTAGCCTGCTGATTAATCAGTTTGCATATTAACCACAGTTAAAGTGCAGTTGAGACCCAGGGTGATTAGTGTAGGCCTGCCACCTCTCCTTCTGGGGACCTGTGCTGGCTGAAGGCACATGTGGAGGCCAGAGCTGGGGGAGGGGAGTGGGATAGGTGGAGCCATCCCCACCCCGTGTTGAGCCTGAGTATTGATTAGTCCATAACCCACTTAATTCCCTCCTGGATAGTTGAGAGTAGACTCTTTTGTTACAGGTTATTGTGAACTTCCTATTCTTTTACCTTCCCTTTACTTCAGAAGTGCATTTAAACATTTTCTATTAGAATTAAGTGACAAAAAATCATTAGTTTATGTCTTTCATTCCTCTAACTCTGTATTTATAAATTTCAAAATGTAGCCTTTCCACAGCAATAATTTCAGAAAACATGAAAGAAGTCTGTTAGCCAAAAATCACCTGAAGATACGTTATGGAAAATGTATATGTAAATGAAATCATGTCTTGGATTTGTCAAAAGATCTTTCTATTTAAAGCAATGACTCAATCTAGACCACTTATGAGCATCTCTTGGTGAAATGTGGTGTGTGGGGATATGTGTGTGGGGGGCGGGGTGTGTGTGAAAGAGTCTCGCTCTGTCACTCAGGCTGGAGTACAGTGGCATGATCTCAGCTCACTGTAACCTCCGCCTCCTGGGTTCAAGTGATTCTTGTGCCTCACCCTCCCTATTAGCTGGAATTACATGCATGTGCCACCATGCCCGGCTAATTTTTGTATTTTTTAGCAGAGATGGAATTTTGCCATGTTGCCCAAGCTCATCTCCAACTCTGGACCTCAAGTGATCCGCCCACCTTGTCCTTCCAAAGTGCTGGGATTACAGGTGTGAGCCACCGTGCCCTGCCACCTGGAGAACTTTTAAAAAGACGGTTGCTCAGTTTCTGATTTCTTTGGCCTGTGTAGAGTCTGGACATGCAATTCTAAATGTACCCAAGATTGAAAGCCACTGATTCATAGTCAGTGTTCTTAAGTGGGGGTGCACACTGGAATTACCTGTGGCTCTTTTAAAAACAAGCTGCCTGCAGAATCAGAATTTCCATGTCTGGGTTGTACCTTTAGTTAGTAACTACCGATTTAAGGCAACTCTCACTGGAAGCTTGGTGTGTATTGGTCAGTCAACGTCTAATGTATTTGTTTTATAAGCTCAGATTCGTGTGTGTCAGATTGTGTGAGAGCAACACCTGTGCTTGGAAACATTCCTCTCCAAACAGGAGTTAATAAAGAAAGAAAAGGGATGAGTCTAAACTGAAGCCTGATTGTCTGGGATGATTTTCATAGCATGGTGCTTTCATTTCTTCTGATGAAATTATTGAAAGCAACTGTCTGGTGGTACAACTTAATGTACTTAAGACACATTACTGTGTGTGATCCACATCAGACAGTGTTCATTACATAAATGGAATGCTATTCACTATAAATCCTTGAGTGTCAGGAGATATAATGGTGGTAACACTTACAGTGGTGGTGAAAACAGCTGATTTTGAGCACCTATTATGTGCCTGGAACTATTCTAAGTGATTTAGCAGTATTCAGTTGTTTACAGTTCACAATATTCCTATGAAATAATTTGTTAACCCCATTCAAATGATGAAGAGGTCAGGCACGGTGGCTCACACCTGTAATCCCAGCACTTTGGGAGGCCAAGGTGGGTGGATCATTGGAGGTCAGGAGTTCGAGACCAGCCTGGCCAACATGGTGAAATCCTGTCTCTACTAAAAATACAAAATTTAGCAGAGTGGCAGTGGTGCATGCCTGTAATCCCAGCTACTCGGGAGGCTGAGGTGGGAGGATCACTTGAGCCTGGGAGGCGGAGGTTGCCGTGAGCCAAGATTGCACCACTGCACTCCAGTCTGGGCGAGATAGTGAGACCCTATCTCAAAAAAGAAAAGAAAATGGAGAAACTGAGGCACAGACAGCTTGAGTGACTCACCCCCGGGGGCACAGCTTGTAAGTGGCAGAGTCACTGGCCATCTGGCTCCAGATTGCCTCATTTTATCCTGAACACTCTGCATCTGCATTGCTCAGTGAAAGAGAAAGGCCCGTGAGGAGTCCAGGTATTTTATAATCTGTCCTCTGGGATCTTGTACTTGCTAGTATTCTTGGTCGGGCCACAGAACCCCATCGTGATCTATTTTTTAGCATGAAAGATTATATTTAGACCGTGTTCTTCATTACATTTATTTCTAATCCTAATAAAGTCTTTTATTTATTCAATGTGCTTTAAAATGAACTGACATAACATATTCAGTAACAATTATAAAAAGTATGAAGAACTGGCCGGGCGCAGTGGCTCATGCCTGTAATTCCAGCACTTTGGGAGGTCAAGATGGGCAGATCACATGGTCAGGAGATGGAGACCATCCTGGCTAACACGGTGAAACCCTGTCTCTACTAAAACTACAAAAAGTTAGCTGGGCGTCGTGGCACGCGCCTGTAATCCCAGCTACTTGGGAGGCCAAGGCAGCAGAACCGCTTGAACCCAGTAGGTGGAGGTTGCAGTGAGACGAGATCGCACCACTGCACTCCAGCCTGGGACACTGAGCGAGACTCTGTCTCAAAAAAAAAGGACTAAAAATTATGGCATGGAAGGCATCATTACAGGAATGGAAATATATGACCTTCAGACAGATGAAAGGTAGAAGGCATGACGCCAGTTTACAAATAGATAGCAGGCTAACCAATTAATTTCTCTTCCTTTAAATGATCCTAGAATTAGTTCTAAGACCGAAAGGTATACATATACTGTAGGCAGAAACATTTAGTTCAGTATGACTTTTTATAGAGTCGTTCAAAGACGGGAGAAAAGCAGAAGTCACTTACCGATGTCGGTTGGTTTGCCCTGGGTACACCCATTTGGCTTTCCGCATATACCCATTTCCATGGCAGTGCCTGGATCTGGTGGCCGAATCCCTAACCCCTACCCATTTCTCAGCTAATGTTGTTTAGACAGGGCATAAGTCCCTCCTGTTCTGCAACACTGATACCCAAATCAGGCCGTTCAGAGCATTCGTATCTCCTGGATTACAGCAGTTACTTTAGGATGAAAAGTGAAATCTGAGCCCGTCTAGTGAGACTCAAATTTGAGACGCTGTCTAACCTTTTGGGAAAGAAAAACTCCACTGGGGTTCCTAAGCTATAAAGATGACATAAGCCCAAAGCTGCTGGGAGTAGAATGTGAAGACAAATGATTCCTACCATCATTTGAGCTGGATTCAACCAACCTTGAAGTTAGCACCATTCAGATTTTCTTGCCATATAAACCAGCAATTTAATTTCAATCTCCCCCATCCCTGGAAAGGGAGTATCTTAAACCAGTTCAATTTGGTTTTCTGTCATGACTAATGTGCTTGCTGTTGGTGGTAATGAAACCTGGTAGGAACAACCACATATCAATGGAAACATAAAAAGTCTAGCATCTTAAAGTGCCATTCAGCCTTGAGATTCTATTATTTTATGCTTTCTCTCTAAAATTAAATAAATCCAATGTTAAAAGAAAAAGAAAATGAGGAACTATGATTTAAGAGAATGCTATAAACTTGGGTATTTCTTTTTACTTTTCTTTTCTTTTCTTTTTTTTTTTTGAGATAGAGCCTCACTCTGTCACCCAGGCTGGAGTGCAGTGGCGTGATCTCAGCTTACAGCAACCTCTGCCTCCCCGATTCAAGCAATTTTCATGCCTCAGCCTCCCCAGTAGCTGGGATTACAAGCACGCACCACCACACCTTGCTAATTTTTTTTGTATTTTTAGTAGAGACGGAGTTTTACCATGTTGACCAGGCTGGTCTCAAACTTCTGGCCTCATGTGATCCGCCCACCTCTGCCTCCCAAAGTGCTGAGATAACAGATGTGAGCCACCACTCCTGGATAAACTTGGGTATTTCTAAACAAACATTTTAGAAAGGAGCCCCTTGCCAATTGATCACTCTCCAATGAACACCTTCCATTTCCTTATAGTTCTGTTGACTTAGGGACAGTGTATCTATGAGAAGAGAGGAATAGGACAGCTGTTTGGCCCTGCTCTCTGTCTGAGTAGATTGCTTTCTTTTGAAGACTTCCTTTTCAGACTAGATTTGCCTACATGGTTTGTTCCTGAGGGGACTAGTGGCAAGCCTTCAATAGTGACTGGTGTAGAAGGCTTAACTAGACTATGATGTCAACAGTTGCACTGGCTGTTTGAATGCTGTTTGAATGGAGAACATTCTGTAAGTGATATTGGAGGCCTCATTATAGCCATCATGTACAGGAAGGCTGCTGTCGCATCTTCTACCCCATAACTCTTCTCATTTATCTCACAGGCAAGGATCCTGATTCCTTTGGATTGGACTTGGTCTTTTTTGAGGCTAAGAATGATTTCATATACATTTAGTCATATAATGTGTAATGTACAATTTGATATGTTAGCAAGTAGTGTGAAAATTGGAGAGTTCTTCAGAAGAAACTACCTGCTTGTATTTTCAAGATCTAGGCATTTTCAATTATCTCAGTAATACGAAGGGAAAAGAACACCTAACCCAAAAGACTGCCTATGCTAACAGTCAGATTTTCCTCCTCTACCTCTCTACCCTATTCCACCCACACTCCCACCCCCATCTCCCACACCCAGTGGCATATAAACCTTGCTATTTCTTTCATGTAAGCTAATTTCTAAAGGGGGGTGCTCAGAAATGTGCATGGTGGCAGAAGGTAGCCAGCCTCAGATTAAAGATTTGCTAGAGATAGTCCCCCTAGAAGATAAGCACATTTGACTGGTGACATTTAATATGCTGCTTTCTCTCTTCAAAATGCTTTGCCAGCATTACTCAGGTGATCCATTCAACACCTCTCAAAGACTGGTCAGCAAGATTACAGATTTTTTTTTTTTTCTAAGGCAGAGAGGTTGGTATTATGATTTCCTTAAGGTAGTGCAGTTAGTTTTGATGTCTCAAACTGGGTGTTGACACACTCACCTTCCACCCTGACCTTGATTCACTTTCTTTGTTCAAGTTCACAACCAGATTGTCTTGAAATCAATCCACTTTGGAAATTTAACGTAGTTTCTTTATGTGCTATTCTCAAATAAAATAAGTCTTAAGAGTAATAGGAGTTGACTTCAAGAAAATAAATACTGTAAGGGAAAAAAGACCTGCTTTTTCTATTATAGTAGGACTTTAATTTTTATTTTATTTTACTACTTGTGTCAGGTTTCCTTTTATGGAATCCGTTTCGTAAAAGTGTTTCCCTGTAGTTGTGCTGGATGTTTAAACCTGCTACTATCGATCTGGGTAGGAGTTTGCCATTTCACTCAATATCCACCGCACATCACAATAATTATAATACTTAATACGGTACCTGCCACAATATTTTATTAAATGCATCATCTCATTTCATGCTTTTGGCTACCTAATGGAATGGGTATTGTGATTACCACTTTACAGACAAGGAGGCTAGGGCTGTGAGGAGTGTTTAGCTTGTCCAGTTAAATAGCTTGTCCACAGCTATTAGGCAGTAGAGCTGAGAACAGACTGTAAATCCGATGGGTGCTTAAACTCATTCTCCTCCTGGCCATTACGCAATAGTGCCACTCTAATAAGCGAAGCATAGCAGATCTGAGTAAAGCGGATTAGCCATGGGAAGAATTGATGCATAGACAAGTATTTTGCAAAGCAAAAACACCGCTATTATTTTTGTTAACCCAGCAGGCAGCTCTGACTTCTCCCTGTGGTGTGAAAAGGATATGCTACCCTAAATATCTACATAGAGAGATGCAACATTATAGAAATATAAAAAATAAATGATCTTCAATTATTAAAAATCTAGAGGTAGGCTGGGCACAGTGGCTCATGCCTATAATCCCAGCACTTTGGGAGGCCGAGGCGGGTAGATCACTTAAGCCATGAGTTCGAGACCTGCCTGGCTAGCATGGTGAAACCCCGTCTCTACTAAAAATACAAAAAATAAAATAAAATCAGCTGGGCATGGTGGCACATGCCTGTAATCCCAGCTACTGGGGAGGCTGAGGCAGGAGAATCGCTTGAACCCGGGAGGCAGAGGTTGCAGTGAGCCAAGATAGATCGCGCCACTGCACTTGAGCCTAGGCAACACAGTGAGACTCTGCCTCAAAAAATAAAATAAATAAGTAAATCGCCAGGGTATGAGATTAGCATCATCTATGTTTTTGTTTTCATGGTAATTTAGAATTTTCAAGTCACTTTCACATTACTTGGGCCATTCCCTTCTCACAGCGAATCAGGGCAATTAATATTTTTTACCTGTCACTCTAATGCAGAAATGGAGGTTCAGTGAGTTTTCTGACTTGCCATTCACTGGGCTATGGAGTGACACAGCCTGATTCAAACCCAAGTCATCTTATTCTTTGTGTGGGGAACTGACTGTCTCATGAGTTCCCCTGCCTTGGCCCTGTCCAAGTTGTGGCCATAGAGTGAAGTTATCCCTGATAGCCCTTTACTTTCTGTGGCTCCCAGTCTGATTGTATCATCCAACTGTTGCTAAACTAAATTGTATTTACAGTCTTCCAGAATTGTTGCACTGAGTGTTGCATGTGACCTGTTACTGGGAGATTTGTGGTTGCTGTTAACATTAGCCTGTCAAGCCCACTAGTTAATATGCAAGACCACCTTCCCCCATAGGTGGTAGAGCTGTTAAGATAAGGAAACTTGCAGAGTTAGTTCTGGTCCTTAACTCATGTCATCTAACACTGGAGGTTGACAGTCAGCAACCTAAAGAATTACTATATTGGAGTTAATTGCATTTCCTTTTTTCTCTCTCTCTTGCAAACACTTTCTTGACCCTGCCTCTTTTCTTCCCTGCCTAGACAATTATTTCCAGACCTGGGCATTTGGGTGTGTCCTTGTTTGTAAGGCCAGTATGTACTTGTTCTCCTCTTTCCTCTGATGAATAGGACTAGTGAGAAACTATTTTTGGAAAGTATTAAGCTCTTGGAGACAGTGATATCATCATTAGTCAGGCTTTGGACTCTATTAAATAATGCGCATTTTCAGTTTAATAATCCTTGACATCACTTCCAAAATGAAAAGTGATATGCTTATTCATATTATCTTTGGCATGGGAATAAAAAATTATTAAAAATTTAATGTGAATTTTTCTTTAACATAGTGTTCTATTAAAGCCACCCAGTGCTAGGTGTTAACTTCGTATTGCCTGGTTTTTGAAGTCTCTCTAAACCTCAGTCTCTTCATCTGTCAAATGGCTCCATTACTCCCAGGGCTAATAGGTTCTGACAACTCAAACAAAAAAATGAATGTATAGGGCTAAGTCAGTCCTTGGCCATTGAACTAATGCACAGTAAGTTGTGGTATTGCTGTTAACAAAGGAATGTAAATATTTTGAGTCAATAAATAAGACCTAGGCATTGATAAGATGCATTCTTGAATGGCTTCCATTGGTGTGATAAAAGCATCCTGTGTATATTACTACAATGTCCCAGTGCTGGGACTGGAATATTTTTATTTTTGCTGTTTTCCCCCATAAATGATCAGATTGTAACAAATGAGCTAATTAATATAAGTGAAAGTCCTTTGAGAAGTATGGAAGGCTTTACACATGTAAGGAGACGTTATTATAATTCCATGCCAACACCAGCACTGCATTAGTGCCAGACTTTGACGTATGTTTTCTTTTATCTCCATATCAACCATCCCCAATTTGGAAATGCAGAAACGAAGGCTGAGAAAAGTTGAGTAATCTGCTAATGATCACAAAACCAGCAGGTGATGCTGGGGCATCTCTGAAGGAGCTTTCAATAAGTAAAGATAAAGAAAGGTCAATGGCAAAATATCTCCTTTATTCCTGCTGGAGGCCAGGCGAGGACTAGCTTAGTGTCTGAGCCACGTGGGCCTGCTAACTGGACCCCTGAGATAGGCACACTCCCCTACCTGTTGACTGTGGTGCTGGCCCAGGCCAGGCACACTCTTTGCAGAAGTAGGCTTTGGAGAGAAGAGGAGGCTGCTCACTCTCTGTGCCCATAGATTGAAAACTGGATCTGAGCAGAACCTTCCCAGCTACCTTTCCCAAATCTGTCACTCAGATACATCACTTTAATTTCCAGGGCTAAAGTGAATACAAAGGGGCAGGGAGAGGCCCACAGTTACACAACTGAGTTGTCTTTTCAAACTGGAAAAATCGGGAATGGGAAAGAAGTGTTTCCATTAACAAGAGGCAAAGGCAATTTCCAAATCTAAGTCTGTGACTCAACTTCAAAGCCAAGCTTTTCCATTAAGCCCAGGCAACACCCCTCCTTGCTGAGGAAACTTAAAAGTCGGGTCAAGTTCGTCTTTAACCATCATCATATGTGGTATCCTGTTTATTATTTTTATTTTAAATTTTTGTAAATACATAGTAGGTATATATATTTATGGGTGACATGAGATGTTTTTATACAGGCATGCAGTGCATAATCACATCAGAGTAAATGGGGTATCCATCACCTCAAGCATTTGTCCTTTGTGCTACAAACAATCCAATTATGTACTTTTAGTTATTTTACAGTATACAATTAAATTTCTTTTGACTATAATCGCTCTGTTGCACTACCAAATACTAGGGTCTTATACTTTTTTTTTTTTTTTTTTTTAAAGAAAGGGTCTGGCCCTGTCACCCAGACTGGAGTGCAGTGGCACTACCTTGGCTCACTGCAACCTCTACCTCCCAGCTCAAGCCATCCTCCCTCCTTAGCCTTCCAGGTAGCTGGGACTACAGGCACACACCACCACGCTTGACTCTTCTTTGTAATTTTTATAGAGATGGGATTTTGCCATGTTGCCCAGGCTGGTCTTAAACTCCTGAGCTCAAGTCATCCACCCACCTTGGCCTCCCAAGTGCTGGGATTACAGACATGAGCCGTGCACCCTGCCTTTATTCATTCCTTCTGTTTTGTTTGTTTGTTTGTTTGTTTGTTTGTACGTTTTAACCATTCCCACTACCCTCCACTCCCCGCACTCCCTTACGACCCTTCCTAGCCTCTGGTAACAATCTTTCTACTTTCTATCTCCGTGAACTCGGTTATTTTAATTTTTAGCTTTTACAAAGAAGTGAGAACATGAGAAATTTGTCTTTCTGTGCCCAGCTTATGCTAACATAATTACCTCCAGTTCCATCCATGTTGTTGCAAATGACAGCCTCTCATTCTTTTTTATGGCTGAACAGTACTCCATTGTGCATACATACTCCATTGTGTATGTATTTTCTATTTCTATTCATCTGTGGATGGACACTTAGGTTGCTTCCAAATCTTGGCTATTGCGAATAGTGCTGCAATAAATATGGGAGTGCAGATGTCTCTTTGATATACTGCTTTTCTTTTGGGTATATACCTAGCAGTGGGCTTGCTGGATAGCATGGTAGCTCTATTTTCAGTTTTTCGAGGAACCTCCAGACTGCTCTCTGTGGTGGTTGCATTCTCAGCAACAGTGTAAGAGGGTTCCCTTTTCTCCAAATCCTGGTTAGAATTTGTTATTGCCTAACTTCTGGATAAAAACTATTTTAACTAGGGTGAGATTATATCTCATTATGGTTTTGATTTAAATTTCTCTGATGAGCAGTGATGTTGGGGACTTTTTCACATACCTGTTTGCCATTTGTATGTCTTCTTTTGAGAAATGCCTATTCAGGTCTTTTGCCCATTATTATTAGATTTGTTTTTTCCTAGAGAGTTGTTTGAGCTCCTTATATATTCTGGTTATTAATCCCTTGTCAGATGGATAGTTTGTCAATACGTTCTCCCATTCTGTGGATTGTCTCTTCACTTTGCTGATTGTTTCTTTTGCTGTGCAGAAGCTCTTCAGCTTGATGTGATCCCATTTGTCTATTTTTGCTTTGGCTGTCTGTGCTTGTGGGGTATTACTGAAGAAATTTTTGCACAGTTCAATGTCCTGGAGAGTTTCCTTAATGTGTATGTTTTTTTAATAGTTTCATAGTTTGAGGTCTTAGATTTAAGTCTTTAATTCATTTTGATTTGATTTTTGAATATGGCGAGAGATAGGGGCCTAGTTTCATTCTTTTACATATGGCTATCTAATTTTCCCAGCGTCATTTATTGAAGAGACTATTACTCTTCTAATGTACATTCTTAGCACCTTTGTCAAAAATCAGTTCACTGTAGATGTATGGATTTATATCTGGGTTCTATATTCTGTTCCACTGATCTATGTGTCTGATTTTTCCCCAGCACCATGCCGTTTTGGTGACTATGTCTCTGTAGTATAATTTGAAGTCAGATAATGTGATTCTTCCAGTTTTGTTATTTTCACTTAGGATAGCTTTGGCTGTTCTGAGTCTTTTGTAGTTCCACATACATTTTAGGATTTTTTTTAAATTTCTGTGAAGAATATCATTATTTTGATAGAGATTGCATTGAATCCATAGATTGCTTTGGGCAGTATGAACATACTGTTAAATATTTAACAATATTGATTCTCCCAATCCATGAACATGGAATATCTGTTAATCACTTTATTTCTTTTTATTTATTTATTTATTTATTTGTAATTTTTTTGAGATGAAGTCTCGCTCTGTTGCCCAGGCTAGAGTGGAATGGCACGATCTCGGCTCACTGCAACTTCTGCATCCTGGCTTCGAGTGATTCTCCTGTCTCAGTCTCCCGAGTAGCTGGGATTACAGGTGCATGCCACCATACCTGTCTGATTTTCTTTTTGAATTTTTAGTAGAGATGGGGTTTCACCATATTGGGCAGGTTGATCTTGAACTCCTGACCTGAAGTGATCCACCCGCCTCAGCCTCCCAAAGTGTTGGGATTATAGGCATGAGTCACCACTGCGCCCGGCCCTGTTAATCATTTTAAATGTCTATTTGTTCAGTAATTAAATAGAGGCAAAGTTTTTTGCTAGTACTGCGGTGTGCTATGCACAGTTACGTGTCAGAACAAACGTAAGTGAATAGTTGAAATTTTATATTTCGGTTTTAAGTAGATTCTAATCTGTAGGAGTAAGTCTTTACAGACAGGTAGCATGGAAATGAAATACTAATTCAGTATCTATATAAAACCATAGGTTCCATTGAATTGCTTCATTTTATAGTTAGATGGATGCTCCATAGGAAGTGTATTTTGTTTGCCTGTATTTAGGTTATTAAACTTGAGTTATGTCTGTTCATAAACCTGAGCAAACCTCTCTGAAAACACAAAACTCAGAAGAGAAAGTACTAAGGCACCTAAAAACATGTTTAAGTGTTACTATCTGGGACAAATATTGGGACATATAGCTCAAAATAATATAGCTCATTGTTTTGATCAGGTATGAGATTTGTTCATGTTACAACAAAGCTTCAATGAGTGGCAGAGTTGCAAGAGTAGAGAAGTTAAGAAAGGACTCAGAGGGATGTGGAATCCATGTCCTGGCACACTCTGGCTTTGATAAATATTACATGATTGCAGTGATACCTTTTTGTGAGATATAATTCATTGTTTCAATAATTAATGGTACCAGTGCATGTTTCTAACAGTACCAAAGGTAAATAATTTACTGTAATTACCAAAGAGGAATGATATTATTTATTTATGAGAACTGTTTTTAAAAAAATGAATCTTTGTGAAAAATAACCTTAGGCTCCCCAGTATAGGAACTGTAGCTTGCCCTCCACTCCACTCATGCCAAAAAAATTAAAGGAACGTCACTACTTTGTATTAAGTATTTTGCCCTACTCTGAAGGTCTGTTGGTTTGGTTCTCCAAAAGTCGGTATAAGTTGTTGTTAAATAAGGCCAGACTGAAACCAACACCTCATCTTTGGTTAACCCATATAGAATTTGAGAACTTTCCTAAATGGTTTATTGCCTTTGGCAGGTTAGAATCTTGGTTTCTTGGATTCTTATTAGAAGCTTAATTGCACACCCATTCACTAGATGTGTCCTTGCTCATTAAATGCAGATAAAGCTGTTCCTCATTCATTTTTGCATTTTCCTAGGACGTGGGTGAGATAGTGACTTGCATGTAATTGCTCTACAAATTTATTTTTCAATTTGACTTCAGGGCTATTTTTTAAAAATCTGTGTAATTCAGAGTAAGTTTTTAAATTTAGATTTTATTATTACCAAAGTTTTGCAATTAAATAAAAAGCCGTATCATTCTACAAGACATACTTGTTAGGAAGAAACATAATCCCCATATACACCTTCAGTCCCCAATTTCTCCTTTCCAGAGACAAGTGCTTGGAATAATTTTTGATGACTCTTATGATGTGCTTGCATATCTCTAAATACTACATGTATATTGTTCTTGTTGATTTTTCTCCATTTCAGGAATGATTTACTGACTTCCCCAAATGAAAGCTGAAGCTTTAATTTTTTCCCACACTTTTCCTCCCCAACCATGCACACTTTGTATCCTCTCATTTCCCCAAACAGTTGTAATTTATTTTGCTTATAGCTGTATTTGATGCTTATCTTGTTACGCCTATATAAATGTTACATATGTGGCTTATATTGTGATTGCTCTTCCTTCCTTCCTTCCTTCTTTCTTTCTTTCTTTCTTTCTTTCTTTCTTTCTTTCTTTCTTTCTTTCTTTCTTTCTTTCTTTCTTTCTTTCTCCTTCTTTCTTTCTTTCTTTCTCCTTCTTTCTTTCTCTTTCTTTCTTTCTTTCTTTCTTTCTTTCTTTCTCCTTCCTTCCTTCCTTCCTTCCTTCCTTCCTTCCTTCCTTCCTTCCTTCCTTCCTTCCTTCCTTCGTTCCTTCCATGGAGTCTTGCTTTGTCACCCAGGCTGGAGTGCAGTGGCACAATCTCAGCTCACTGCAACCTCCACCTCCCAGGTTCAGGCAATTCTCCTGCCTCAGCTTCCCAAGTAACTGGGATTACAGGTGCATGCTACCACTGCCAGCTAATTTTTTGTATTTTTAGTAGAGAAGGGGTTTCACCATGTTGGCCAGACTGGTCTCAAACTCCTGACCTCAAGTGATCTACCCACCTCAGCCTCCCAAAGTGCTGGGAATACAGTCATGAGCCACCACGCCCGACCTGATTGCTTTTTCTTTCCAGCACAATATTTTATTTTCCCTGGGGTTTTTCACTTGCTTGATGTCCTCTGTGCATATCAATAGTCCAACCCCAAAACTCTCCCCAAGGTGTACATATCTCTCAATATGTTCACATTCGTTAGGTGATCTATCTGTCTTGTCTACTTACCTCATCTTGCTTTGAGTTTTCTTACTTGTCATATTCCTTGTAGGTCCACTGCACACAGATGTGCTCTTGGGGTCTTCCTTCATCATAACCATGAAAATTCCCTTTGATTTCTCTTGTGTTGGAGTCCATGACCTCCTTTTTCTTGGGTTAGTCCTTCATTTTGGTGGAGTACATCTTCCGGTAGTTTCCTCAGAGAGTGCATGAGAAAAACGTTTTTTAAGGTTTTATATATCTGAAAATATCTGTCTAGTTCATACTTGTTTTTAGTTTAGCTGGTTATAGAATTCTGACTTGCAGTCATTTCCTGTCAGAATGTTGAAGGAATTGCTCCATTGCCTTTTACCTTCATGTTTTGCGTTAAAAGTCTGATACAGTCACTCCATCTGTGACCATTTTTTCTCTCCATGTTTATAGACTCTGTCTTTGTCTCCACATTCGGAAATGTTACAATGATGTACCATAATGAGTTCTGTATTCACAGTGCTGGTCACTCACTGGGTCATTTTACTCTGGCAAACTCTGTCTTCAGCTCTGGAAAAGTTTATTAAACTGTTTCCTTAATTTATTTTCCTTTGTTCACAATTTTTTTTTTTCTTTCTAGAACTTCTTGTTTTTAGACTGAGGAGGAAGATTTGAACCTCCTGAACTTATCTTTTGCTTTCTTGTATTTCTTCTCCTGTTTTCTAGAATTAAAAATTTCTCTATACTTTCTAGGTTTTTTTCAATATATTTGTTACTTTCTAAGAGTTCTTTTTCCCTGAATGTTTCTTTTTTTTTTTTTTTTTAATAAGTAGTCTATTGTTTCATGGGTGTAAAAATCTCATCTCTCTAGATATTAATGAATAATTTTAAGTTTTATTCTCCCTGAAAAGCCTGTTTCCTCCAATTTGCTTTCCTTCTGTTTGCTTGTTTGTTTTGTTTTATACTAGATGCTTTTCTCAACTGTCTAGTGACTGACAGCTGTCTACTCATTAATAAGCTCATTGGAAGCTCTCTATATCTTGTAGACGTTGTCATCCGTGATTTCCACTGAAGTAATAAGCCGGAACATTTCACTGGGAAATTACAGTGGGCAGGTCAGAATCCTCAGAGACTTCCCATTTTTCTGCCTAGAACTCTGTCCCTAACTGTGTCTGGGAGACCAGTAAAGGAAGGCAGGGAGTCTGAATATTCAGTATACAATCCCCATTTTCAGTATGGTGCCTCTAGCCTTCTAGTCTCCTGCCTTCAGTCTTCTGCTAGGGTTGGTGGTAGTGATGGCAGGGGATCATTATTTGACAACCGAGGGGATTATGAAAGTCAAATCACTTTTTAAAGATAATTCTAGCCAATCCTGTTTCTCTGCTGATGTGTTTTCTCTTATTCTCTCTGTCCTTTCTGTGTGCGTATTTTTAAATATGTGACTGTCATTTTACTGAGGTTTCAGTAGAAAGCAGACTGAGGGGGAACTTTGGGCTAAAACCTTTTATCAGATGTGGTACATTCTTAGCCATTATCTTTCCAGATACAGCTTCTACTTTATTCTCTTCTTCTCTTCTATTTCTAAGGGTCCAATTTACACTTAGGTTAAAATCTCTCAGTGTTCCACATCTTGTACTGTTTTCTATTTTTTTTAACCTATCCTTCATTTTGTATATTTTTCCATTTAGGGCTCTAACTTAACCCTCTTTTATATTGTGTCTATGTCAAGAACCGACATTGTATTTAGCACTGAACCAATGCCCATTTGATTCCTTCTTATGTATATTCTAGTGTTCTATCCCTTTTAATTTATTTTCTCTATCTTTCCCTGTGTTTTTGTAAACATACTAATCATAGTTATTATAAAGCACTTATTAGCTTACCTCAGAATCTGGATGGCCTAGGAGTCTATTTATAGTGTCTATCTAGCTTGGTTTGGTTTTATTTCGTTTTTCTGTTTTTATCCATCCACTCTGACCATGCTTGGCAATTTTTCACTTTATGCTAGACATGGTGTATAAAAAATTGTGGACACACTAGACATGGTGTATAAAAAATTGTGGACACACCCAAAGGTGATCTATTCCTCCACAGAATGTTTGCCCTCCCTCTGCTAGGCAAATAGAATAGTGAATTTTAATTCAGTAAAGATTTTGCTGAAATGAGGCTGGTCTGCAGCCCTGGCGAAAGCTCACACTACCTCTGTTTTCCCCCCAGCTCACCAGCCTCCTTATTTAAAATTGTGGTATGATCTTCAAATCTCTTCCCATTATAAGTTCTAAACGTTTAGGTCATTTTCTTATTAACTGCCAAAAATCTCCATTATGCTCTTCAGAGATATTTCTGGTTAGGTTTTGAGCTTCCTGTTCTGCACAGCTTCAGAATTCAGCACATGTTCTTAGCAGGAAACTGTAGCATGCTTGAGGCCACCCAAATCTCCAGCAAAACTCTCCTGGCTTTTCTATTCAACAACAGTGATCCCTGTAGGTTAAAAGTACAAATCTGCTTGCACTGGTAACTGACGAAAGCCTGTAAGTTAAAAATGGGCAACAGAAAGTCAGCTCAACTCCTGAAGGTGTTCCCCCTCCCAGAGTTTGGTAGTTCTTTTAGTTCTTGATGCTTCAGCCGCGCTCTCTGCTGCATTCAGATACAATTTCTGTATTTTATCTGGCTTACTTGGCAGAAGCACTAGGTTGCTACTAGCTACTCTGCCCCACTTGGAACCAGAAGTCATCAAGATTGAATTTTTCGTTTTTTATTTTGAGAATTGGGAAAAAAAATTACAGTTGTTATAGGATTAATTTGGAGACATGTTGAAGTGCTTAAAATCATAGTTGGAGTTAGTTCTATGATATTTCTTTGCCATGTCAGTTACCCAGGGAGCTTTCTTAAAAGATTAAAATAAAACAAGATATCAATAGACTTTATTTTCTAACATTATGATACTCAGATTTCAATGTATTTCTATAGAGGAGAATTTAAAAATTATTTATGTTGAATGTAAGTCTATCTGGAATTAGAAGAATACGGATATATTTTATATGTGTAGAGAAACCAGTCTTGTATGGTTTGTTGATGTAATTTAATTTACCGTTTTATTTTTCAGCATCTAACATTCACAAGGGAATTTGATTCAGATTCTCTTAGACATTACAGCTGGGCTGCAGACACCTTAGACAATGTCAATCTTGTTTCAAGCCCCATTCATTCTGGGTGAGTAACCTAAATGTCACTTTTCATTATCCTACTACATGAACAGTGCATTCATTATTTACAGTTATAAATTCACATCAACAAGCTTCATATATATGAATATATTCATGTATAAAATGTATATTCATTAGTATATGTGAACCATATTTGTAAATCATTATGAAATTTTCTTTCTAGGTAATTCTGTATGAGTGTTTTTGAGAAAAATTTAATTTTGTTAGAAAAAATAATGAAATTATTGATACAACAAACTTTCCTGGCTATTCTAATCTTCTAGGTCTTTACTTTTACTTTTCAGAAAATTTCCTTTTTAAATTTTTTAAAATTTGAAACATAGTGATTTTTCTCCATTTTACTTTTCTATTCAAAAGAAATTTTTCTAGGTATCTGATTTTTCTTTCCAATAGAAAATTAAATATGTAAGTATGCCTGTTAATTTACCTTAACTGACTTTTGTGCTTCCCTTAATGATAGAAGAATTTCTGTCAAATATTTAGTGGTTGTTTTTGTTTTTGACTGGGTCTGGCTCTGTTGGCCAGGCTGGAGTGCAGTGGTGCAGTCTTGGCTTACTGCAACCTCTACCTCCTGGGCTCAAGCCATTCTCCCATCTCAGCTTCCTGAGTAGCTGAGACCACAGGTACGCACCACCATGCTCGGATAATTTTTGTATTTTTTCATAGAGATGAAGTCTCACCATGTTGCCTAGGCTGTTCTCAAACTCCTGAGCTTAAGCAATCTGCCCGCCTTTGCCTCCCAAACTGCTGGATCACAGGCCTGAGCCACCACACCCAGCAAATATTTAGTTTTTAAATGAGCAGTAAGCTCTGGTATTGTCATTTTTTTCTCATATGATACAGGTCTTTGATTTGACAAATGATTTGTTTTGTGTGATTTTCCTTTTAAAAGAATATATAAATTTGAACTTTCAAGTTGGTGCCTTCTGCATTTCTGAAATAAAATTACAAATAAGTTGTATTAATTTGTAATTAGAGAAAAAGAAATGAATAAAAAGAATAAAGATATTTACTTAAAAATTTTTTTTTTTTTTACATGAGGAGACAGCCTCCTTATGCTGCCTCCCTGGTCAATGGAATTTGAGGCAGGAGGCTAAAAGGGGACCTGCTTTAGTTACTGAATTAATAAATTAGTGTTTCTTTAGATACTGGATTCTTCATCTTTGGGTAACTCAAATTGGGGATAATTGACATCCATATAAGTAGAATCAAAATAATTCATTAAAATGATGAATATCTCAAAGTATTTTTGCCTTTGAAATTGGCATTTAGGCCATAAGTTAATTGTGGACAAGGGCAGATTATTTTGGAATTAAATAAATTAACAATAATTAACATTCATGAAGTGCTTCATATATTATATGAAGTATTTGCTGCTGCTCCTAATTAAAATAAATCGTAATAGCTAATGTTTACTTACTTCTTGTCATGTGCCTGGCATTGTGCTAAATCTTTTACATGTGTTGTCTCATTTATATTTACTTGAACTTTATAATGATACTGTGAGGTACATATTACTCATTATCCTCATTTTACAAATAAAAAATCAGACTCAGGAACGCTTCAGGTTAAAGTATAGTTATAAATTTTGGCTTTGTAATACTACAATTCTGAGAAACAGATCAATATCATTCAAACGGGAATAATTGACTTGAAAGTGCTTCATAAATTATAAACTTTATGGTGGCTTTTGAGTTATTAACATTGCATTTCTTTAACTCAATTAGAAAAACCTTGAATTATTATAATTTTAAACTGCTAAAAATATTTATATAATTTATATTCGATGCATATCAGTCTAATGTTAGAAAAGCAAAAAAAAAAATCAGATTCAAGAAGGAAAATATACAACATTTGGGATACATTTAGGGAACAAACATGTTGAGTTTTTTGAATCACGCTTGATGAATTGCCTCCATATTTCAAATACTCGAAACTATCACTTTGTATTCTCTACAAATCAAAGACAAGGTACTAGGGCTTAATTTAGTAAACTGAGAAGTTGAAGAAACATGATAATAAAATCAGAAATGAACTTTCCCATACATTAAAAACAATGAAGTATTTGAGTATGCAAGTTATGTCCCCTTCACCTTGAACGTTATTGACGTTACTGAAGACAACAGAGACAATAGACACATGCAGGAAAGCAAAAGTAATGGCAGCAGGTGTGGGCTTCTTTGAAAAGGAAAATACAGACCTGGTGTAGACTTAGAAATATTTCACTGATGCCAGATCCTTGCAGTTTATGCACCTATGTAAGGCAGATATTTTTCTAGGTTGTCCCACAAATGCCAAATGCCCTGGTTTCATTTTCTGATGGTTTTTATTTTTCCTTTGCTTGTCATTGACATTTTCTGTTGCTTGCTTCTAATTATATTACATTAATTTTTCCCATTTGCTTTCTAAATTATTTTGCAGCTGTTCTTCTCCACTTCCTCAGTATGATTCAAGGTGATAACTGTGTCCTTTATGTGAACCATCCTTTTTGTATTTTTAATTTATGTGAATTTTTCCCATAGTTAGATCGTGTCAATGTCTGTAGTGTATATCAGCATTTGTCATCCTGCTGTTCCTAAAACTAGAAATATTCATGTATTAGTTTTAGGATCATTTGTAGAATTTGTGCTATAGTTTAAATATTAATAAGATACAAATATTATTACATATTACCTTTTAATTTGTTCTATAAGTTATGTTGCATGACTTTTTTACACAGAATATGTAAGACGGGTTTGTAAAACAAATCACTGTATTTTATAATGTTATTAAATAATAGGACCCATGTCCTGTTTAATGAATAGTCCCACTTTTCCTCAGTCTGTTGACTCCATGAAGTTGAGAACCTCAGAACAATAGATGGTTGCTGATGAGCCCCAGCCATGCACTGTGTGCTATACAAAACACAGAGAAAGAGACACTTCCAGTTTGTTGTTAATATCATCTTAACTAGTGTTTTCTCCATTGGTTCTGATATTCTTTGCAGCTGAGCTATTGTTATTTTAATTCTGATAAACTGTACCTTCATTCCGCTCAGCTCCAATCAGCTATCTACCTATCTATCCACCCATCAGTCAATTAGTATTAGTAACCAAGTCTCACCTACACAGTTTCTAAGCAAAATAGTTTTATTCATTGATTTATTCAGTAAATATTTATTGTGTCCCTATTTTGTGCTAGAATTGTGCTTGGCTCTGCAGGTCAAGCAGTGAACAAGACAGACCCAATCAGAATTACTATCTAAATTGTTGAGACTCAGTGGTTGCCAGGGCAAATATTCCCCTCTCAGTGGAAACACTCCAGTGTCTGTGTTTGTGTGTACTGACACAACTGAATCTTCAAGCCCAAAATTTGTCGTGAATCATTTTAAATCCATTCTGTTACTATTATTCCTAATGAAAAATTGATTTCGTAGTTACAACTACTAAATGCAGGGAATGATTCGATTTTGTCTTATAATATTGCCATATTGCCTCGTTACTGAATAAAAGTAGTTGTTAAACATACATATGTCTAAGAAAATGTAGGCAGCCCAGAGCAATTTCAGGTGAGCCTCATGTCTTTTAGCATTGGTAACAATTCATCCCAACACTTGTTCAAGTGAACAAGTATCTTTTTCTTTGACTAGGGAGGAGTGATTTTTGTTTTCTTTTTGTTTTTGAGAGAGTCAGTGTTTTCCCCTTTAACTTAATTAGCATAGTGGTCCCAATCTCCCAAAATCGATAGAATGTTATAAAAGACATAAATTAATTCAGAGCAAAATGGTTAAATCCAAAACGAGCAAAAGGGTGTGAAGACGAATCCACCTTACTGATGAGGAGAGTTGGTTCTAGGAATCTGATGGGCTGAAAAATGATCGCCAGCCCATTGCCTCTCCCTGTGGGGATCACAGGCCAGTTTGCTTGAAAAGGTCACTCTTTCAAGGTCAAGAGGTATCATTCTTCAGAAGAGGGTCCCCAGCTAGGGGTCTTAAATTCTGTTTGCAGGATGTTAGCATTGTTTTTAGAGGAAAAAATAGTAAAGAATTTTGATGGATGGGATTTTTTTTTTTCCAAAAACACTTTAAGAATTCAGACAATTTTCCAGTTATCACCATTTTGTACTGTGCTAGTAATCTATATTTTCATATGTGGAAACTAGAATACAGGGATATATTTGTGTTCCGCTATCTGACCTTAACTCTTCCACACATTGAACTCACGGATTGATGTTTACTTAGAGCTCTGTGATAGTAACTGTGTTAAAAGTCTGTGATGATGATAGTGGAACCGTGCATACGTGATAGAAGACAGTGATTCCACTATGCTTCTACCCAAATATAACAGTTAATTTCTTTACACTGCCATACCTATTAATACATGTGGACTGTTTTTTCCTTATTAGCTTTAATAAAAGGCCAATGACAGAATTATATAATTTAGAGTCACTTTCTAAAAGTCTAAGTTCCATTTTTTAATTGTATAAAATATTCAAATTTAGGTTATTTCAGACAGCTTTTAAGCCCATATTTATACTGAAAACATTTAATCCCTTTCCATCAAAATCACCTTAGCAAATCTAGTCATCTCCTGCTTTTATTCTTATATTCTACTTTGTCATAGTAAAAATTAGTGTTGGTATGATTAAATATACATTCATTTTATGAGTCATAAATGTCAAGACATACTGTGGAGTTTCATCTTACTTGTAGGAGACCATATGGCAGCATATGGCAAAAACCACTCATAGTTAAAATGACCTTTGAATATAAAGACCACAGTTTTTTTTTTTTTTGTTTTAAATGCATGAGAATCCTCTTAATAGACAGTTTTTGACTCCAGTTTTGAAACCTCCCTTATTCCTTCCATTTGAGCCTGGTAAAGTAGTTGGCTTTTCTGTTTGGGGGCCATGTTCTACCAAAAATAAGTGTGTTTCAGTTTTTGCAAAGTACACAAGTTAAATGCATGTTTGATGTGACTCCACCGTATTTACTTCTGGTTTATCTTTAAAGAGAGGAAATGATAGCTACGTTGTCTGTCACTTTAAATAAACTTTAACATTTAATTTCAAAACTTGCTGTGAACACGGTTTATTTCCATCCTTGAATTGGCCTCTGATCTTCTCCCCACAGGTTTCTGGTTAGCTTTATGGTGGACGCGAGAGGGGGTTCCATGAGAGGAAGCCGTCACCATGGGATGAGAATCATCATTCCTCCACGCAAGTGTACGGCCCCCACTCGAATCACCTGCCGTTTGGTAAAGAGACATAAACTGGCCAACCCACCCCCCATGGTGGAAGGAGAGGGATTAGCCAGTAGGCTGGTAGAAATGGGTCCTGCAGGGGCACAATTTTTAGGGTAAGTTGTTTTGTCAATGTTAACCTTGGCCCTCACAACGCATCTTTGATTTTCTTTACCTTTGTTAACTCCAACAGTTAACTCTTAAAACTGCTTAGTTGGACCTGATTGAGTATACTTTTTGTAAAGTGTCAAAGGTCACAAAGCTGTGTGATTCTGTGAAAGGCTAATAGGCTGATACTTTCTTAACTCAGTTTGCTGGTCAAGGCTTTTACTAACCGAGAAGCATGTTCTCTGCTCAGCAAGTGCACGGAACCCTAGTGGTCCCTGTAGAAGTCAAGGCACCATTCCAGGGAAAAAATACAGATGCTGGAATTATTTTACCGCATTGAATATATGGCTGCTTTGGGGACATGTCTTTTTAAAGAAAATTTTTCGGGAAACAGTTCATTGTGATATGGTATTTTACAAAAAGGAAAAATAAATTTAATTCATTTTCTGAGGTGGCACTTGGGTGCAAATCAGGCAGGCTCTGTCGTGACTGACAGTTTGTTCACAATTTCCCCTTCTCGTTTCTCTTTCTGCTGCATGGATGTTATTCAGTAAACTGCATCTTCCTACCAATCCTCCCCCTGTAAATGAGGGTGAGAGCTTGGTTAGCCGAATCCTGCAGCTTGGGCCTCAAGGAACAAAATTTATTGGGTAGGACCTTTATAGACAAGATACAGAATGTCTACAATTTTTTTTTCCATTTTCAATTTTTTTCTGTCACACCCATGGTCTGATTCTTGTCTTAAGTTTATTTTTATTTTTTAAGTTTTTTTTTTAAATGCTTTCAGTTGATGTGTGTCACTGAAAGAAAAAAAAATCATAGTGGCTTGACTTAATGTAGCACCGCTACCTATCTTGTGCTTTTCAAGCATGTGGAATTCACTGCAAGCATTCTGCTTTCATAACTTCGTGCTTTTGTAAACCTTTCTTTAATTTGAAATGTTTCTTCTGAATATGATAGTTTTTAAAGACAGCGACAGTCTTTAACCCAGTGTAAGAGAAGGTATTTGCAGGCTTTGAGTCAAAATTTGCTATAAATTATATGTCTGTACACCTGTGTGTGTGTGCGCGTGCATGTATGTGTGTGTAATCAGATCTTTTAAAAGCACATGAGTACTGTGTAATTTTTTATGGGCTTTGAGAAGAAGTCATCAATAAGTAAACTAATTTGGAAAGTGTTGGGACAATAAGATATTTAAATAAAAGTAAATAGACAGCAGATAGAATATTCTTTTAAAGTTATAAAATTGTTTTGTTTGGTTTTGCTTAAGCTGAAATGCACTGGTATTTGTTGTTTGTTCGCTTGTCTGTTTGATTGTTGTATTTGCCTTGGCAGTCTGCATGAAGAAACCTGTTAATGAAAAGCTATGCTTGGCTTTCACCTTGGTCAAAGACCCTTGTTCATACCTTCTCTCCAATATCATTGAACATCATACATAAAGCCACATTCCTTAAATATTTACAGAGACAGTATCTGACACATTAACCTGCAAAGATTGTATCTTGTTCTCAAAACTAAATACAATTTAATGTTTAATTATAAAGTGTAGTTAAAAACTCTTGTAAATACCTTAATCTTGAAATTATTAATACTGCTAAGAACACTTGATTTTGTTTCTACCTATTGAAGAATAAAGGCATTATAAAAATTATTTTTTAACCTTTAATTTGAATTCTGATTTTGCCAAAAGCAAAATGATCATATTTATCATCCCCGTTTTAAGCGAATGCTCTTCCAATAAATCGATATTCATCTTTTTATTTATGTTATTTGATCATTATAGATGATGATCCCTTTTTCTGCTCTTACTTATTTAAGTCTGTATCTTCTGTTATCACATATATCTAAACACATAATTTAAGAAGTGGGGTTCCATACAACCTCTGTAGGAGAATAATGATACTGTCTACTTAAATGTCATAAAATAAAGCTGCACAATCCAACTACATAAACTGTGTGTGATTGTGGTCTGCTTACTTCCATTCATCTCTTTTAGTATTTATCCTATTTTAAAATTTAACAAAATTATTTCCCGTGGCTTGATTGGCTATGTTCAATTTGCAGCCATTCTTTTACATTCCTTTGCAAAAGGACACTGTCAAAAAGTACTGTGTCGTTATATGACCATTGCAAACCAACAAGTACTTTTTCAGAAAGTGTAAGTATTCCTATGCAGGTTATATTAGAGCCAGGAATTGAAGCTACCTACTACCATTTCACAAATTGAAAAGCACAGGAACTCTCTTAACCGTATGGCCATGAAAGGCATGGAATCTGCCTGTTGGAGGAGTCGTTATCATATTGATTGTTTTCTTGCTAAGGAGAAAATATAGCAATCATCTTTCAAACTAGGAACTTTATAGAATTTTTTTCAAAGAAATGACTGTGTCCTTTTAAATCATTAGCATTTGTATAATATACCTATTGTGTCTTTTAAAAATGGACCAACTTTCTTATGGTCTACTTTAATAACTTTCCATTCTGATTCAAAATTCCTATTTATATGTACTGAAAAAGTTCTCCTGTTAAATCCTATGCCTAACATATGGTAGTCCTCCAAGAACTGTTTGTGAGTGAATGAATGATGGCATGTTATCAGGCTTCGAAAATATTCTTTAATTAGCAAATGATTCTGCAGCTTTGAAATCATTCCCAACCTTAGTGGCACCTCTGATTTTCAAATGAATACTGTTAATGAAACATTTTTTTAAGTACGATACTGTAAATATATTTAATTTGATACCAAAATAATGTGGATTTTTTTTCCAGCCCTGTCATAGTGGAAATCCCTCACTTTGGGTCCATGAGAGGAAAAGAGAGAGAACTCATTGTTCTTCGAAGTGAAAATGGTGAAACTTGGAAGGAGCATCAGTTTGACAGCAAAAATGAAGATTTAACTGAGTTACTTAATGGCATGGATGAAGGTAATAATGATGGCTCCTTGGTTCCTTAAATGTCTGCAGGAAGAAATTAAAGGAATGACTAGATTACGTAAAACAGGACTTGAATTTCACACATTTGTATTTTAAGGTAGGACCCAAGTTCTTCAGCTTTTTTTTTTTTTTTTTTGGACAGAGTCTCGCTCTGTCGCCCAGGCCGGAGTTCAGTGGCGCAATCTCGGCTCACTGCAGGCTCTGCCTCCCGGGTTCACGCCATTCTCCTGCCTCGGCCTCCTGAGTAGCTGGGACTACAGGCGCCCGCCACCACGCCCCGCTGAGTTTTTGTATTTTTAGTAGAGGCGAGGTTTCACCATATTAGCCAGGATGGTCTCCATCTCTTGACCTCGTGATCTGCCCGCCTCTGCCTCCCAAAGTGCTGGGATTACAAGCGTGAGCCACCACACCTGGCCAAGTTTTTCAGCTTTTATTGCTGTTTTCTGTATCATAAGGCATGAAGTTCCATTTAATCTAACAAACTTTATTCTCCATAATATAGAAGTGTAAGTATTTTGATGATTCCATCTTTAATCACATACATCAATCCTTCCAACACCAAAGAAAGTTTTCTAAGTCAAAAATGGGCAAAAAGAGGGTGAAATAATAATGGAAGGTATGCAAGGCATGCTGAGCATTTTGAAGAAAATATGTTCACATTTTCTTTTTGGAATTATTTCTGGACTCTTTCAGCTTTTTCAAGTTTCTCCCAGATAATTTTAGTATCCTTCATAAATTTTTAATTTCTTTTGGGCCGTAATTAGTTTCTAAAAAATGTTTCAGGGTAATTATTAGAGTTTGTGGTGTTTCAGTGTCTTATTCTTTGACTTAGTAAGACTGGTATGTCTGAGCATGTCACTTTTTCATACACAACTTCTTCAGGCTGTCTGACCCTAAGAACCAGAGCAGTTTTTCTTAGTAGACATTGGGAATAGTCTGGTTTTGAGAATAGGTGTTTGATGCAGAGTTTTCCTTTAAAAATGTAAAAAAAAAAAAATTAGAGAACAGGCTCACCATAAAGTCTGATGCTGAAAGAAAAATCTCAGAGCTAATTCTTCCTTTATACTCACTTCCTAATCACTCCAAATTAGGAATTATTTAAATAACAGCTTTATTAGAGATATAATTCGTATTCCATAAAATCCACTCTTTTTTAATTCACTGATTTTTGGAATGCACTCAGCATAGTCTCCAGTCGGTTTCAATGTGTGAACAAAGGAGCGAGATGAACTGTAGGGTACTTGAGGAATAACCTTGTGCAAATTTCTTGATCTCTGAGCCTCTGATTCTTCTGCAAAATGGAGATTACCTTCCTAACTTCCTGCGGTTATTGTTGAGAATAAATAGAATAATTAGGTGAGGCACATATGAAATACAGTTCTTGTTATGTAGTAAGCCCTTGATAATTATGAGTTATTATCACCATGATATTTATTCTATAGAAAAAATTGTCATGCCAAAGGTTTAGTATAAGACACAATTACCACCAACCATGAATTTAAAGATGTCTTTACAGCAAGGTAGAGGGAAAATAGTAATTGTTGAATGTCTAGCATTCATGAGGCACTGATAAATACCTTCATATGTGAAAATTTAAAAAGAAAGGATAGCACTGCAAATCAGGTGCTTTTAATTACACCTTACTTATAAGGAAATTGAAGTTCAGAGATGTCAAGTAACATACCTAAGGTTATCCCACTGAGTAGTAAGGCTGGGGTCCAAATCTAGGTCTACTTCTTTTCTTTATTTTATTTTATTTTTTTTTTTTTGAGATGGAGTCTCCCTCTGTCACCCAGGCTGGAGTGCAGTGGCACAATCTCGGCTCACTGCAGCCTCCGCCTCCTGGGTTCAAGCAGTTCTCCTGACTCAGCCTAAACTAAGGCTCAGAAAGATTGAGTACTAAACTCAAACCTACACATGTAGGCTTGTTACACAGGTAAACTCATGTTGCCAGTGTTTATTATACAGATCATTCTTTCACCCAAGTTCTAGGCCTAGTACCTACTAGTTATTTGTTGTGATCCTCTCACTCCTCCCACCCTCTACCTTCAAGTAGGCCCCAGTGTCTGTTGTTCCCCTTTGTGTCCACAAGTTCTCATTTAGCTCCCACCTGTAAGTGAGAATATGCAGTATTTGGTTTTCTGTTCCTGCATTAGTTTGCTAAGGATAATGGTCTCCAGCTCCATCCATGTTCCTGCAGAAGACAGGATCTCATTCTTTTTTATGGCTGCATAGTATTCCAAGGTATGAAGAAACGACAATAAAAATCTTCTGTCTTGGATTCTATGAGCTATTTTGGAAAAACTAGATAGCATTTCTTTGCCACATTTTTTAAGACCAGATAAACTCTGGTTCCATTTTAGACAATTCAGATGAAATGCAAATAGTTCCAGGCTTAAAGAATCAAGCACTGGAGGCCACTAGAGCAAAAATGAGGATGGAATTTTCAAGGCCCAGGTTTTCTTCATGTATTAAACTTAATAGTAATGAAGGAACCATTACACACATTTTATAACTGAAGCTCAGTTAATCAAATTGTATGCCAAACTCGAGCCCTTCTTGCCACTCTTTTCATATCCCCAACCACACTTCATTCTTGTCAGAACTTTCCTCTCTTCAAAAACAGACCGGCAACAATAAAACCCAAATCTGTCCTTTTAAAAAGACAACTTATCTTTTTCCTTGAAGGTGCAACTCTTCAAAGTTCTAGTTCACAGAGAAGCATAAGCATAGTTTAAGAGGTTTCATCTTTTTTATGTTCTTTTATCCTCTCTACTCCGTTCCTCTCCCATTTTGCTACTGAATAACTGTTAATTAACAAGATAAAAATACTTCCTGAATGAAAGCAGTGACCAGATCACTCAAGGTTTCCTTAAAAAAGAGAAATAGTCCGGGCACGGTTGTTCAAGCCTATAATCCCAGCACTTAGGGAGGCCGAGGCAAGTGGATCACGAAGTCAAGAGATTGAGACCATCTTGGCCAACATGGTGAAACCCCATCTCTACTAAAAATACAAAAATTAGCTGAGTGTGGTGGTGTGTGCCTGTAGTCCCAGCTACTCGGGAGGCTGAGGCAAGAGAATCACTTGAACCCGGGAGGCGGAGGTTGCAGTGAGCCAAGATCATGCCACTGCACTCCAGCCTGGCAACAGCAAGACTCTGTCTCAGAAAAAAAAAGAGAAATAAATTGTCCTACCATTATTTAATATAACATACTAATTTCATAACAATTAAGCTTTATCTGTCATCTGTCATCTGTGGCAAGTGACCCTTGATAATGCCTGTCTTGTTATAAATGTCTATTTTTGTCAACCCCCTTCTCCATAGATGAATTCTATGTGCTACTTTATAACCAATCTATATGCTACTTTTATAACCAGTTCTGTTGTAGGTTCTTCTTTGAAAATCTTAAAACTCAAGTATTTAAAAATCATCTTAGCAAATATTCTGATCACTGATTTTTATTAACACAATTGTAAAGATCGGTTTATGTACCTAGAGTGGGTTAAAATGTTTGAAGCCTTTCCATGTACGTAATCAAATTTAGCTGTTAGAATAACTCCTGGGAAGGATAATTTGCCCCATGTAATGTGGTGGTTGGGATCATGATTTATGGAAGTTACACAGACTAGACTTCTCATCTTGGCTCCACCACTTATTCGTTCTGTGACCGTAACCAAGCACTCAGTCTCTGAGCCTTGGTTTAAATGTGTAAAGGGAAGATGTCTAATAGTGAACGAATAGGGAATAGATGAGCTAATATATGTAAAGTTCCTAGCGTGATGTCTGATATATGAGAATCAATCGGTGTTTAGTCATAGTCACAGCTGCCATGTAAGAGTTGTGCAGGAGAGCAAATGGGGTCTGAAATCCTGCCCTTTTCACTTGTCAAGCCATCTGCCCTGACACTGGCCTGTAAGACATAGGGGTACTTTTTTTCTAATTTGCTCAAAGCTGCTATCTAGTTGCCAAGCTGTGTACCTACAAGGTCGTGTACACCCCAAGTGGGCACCCTTTTCCAAATCGTACAAAGACACCACATCAGCTAGTGAAAGCCCTGGTCATGGTTGATTATGGTGACACACACTCAACATCACCACCACCCAGCTGGGAAACAGTAAATAGATTTAGTCTTCCAAAACCTGGACTTCTGTCTCCACACCTAGTTGTCTCTCTGCACTGCTCCTTTGCCTCTGTATGCTCTCAAATGAGTGATGCCTGTGAAAGTGCTTTGTGTAGAACAAAAGAGCCACATATATGTCAGCTAGTATTTGAATTTTCCATTACTAATGAAGGCATCTCTTAGTTTCTTTGTATGACACAAAAAAAAAACATGGTGTACATTCAGGAAAAACAGTAGCTGCAAAATAAGGGGCAATTAAAAGTTACTCCTTATCGCCAGCAAGCCCAGGGACTAAAACATCAGTGGTTTTGCTAATGAAGTAGGTGTGTTAGCAAAGATCTATTGAAGAGGCTAGAATCACACAAAGGACAGTTGGTCTGGGTGTGAAGAACCTGCCATCACCACTAAGGTATCGTGCCACAGGAACAACTTTTCACTTTGGCAGCAGATATAGATCTTGTTCTAGTCTTTGTCAATTTTTGTTTTCTCAGCAGAGAGAAAGATGCTGCTAACAGAAAACAAACATTCATTCCCCCCACCAAATTATAATGCACCGAACTGAATTCACTTTTTAAGTTTAATGAAAACTTTAATTAAACTCACAAAGTTGAAGTAAACATGTTCAAAATTACACCTCCAAAGTCAGACCCCAAAGGTCTGACTTTGTAGTTTACAGTTATCTTGGATCTGGGAGCATTTTCTGGTAGAAGTCCTTCCTCCTGTAGAGGTCCTTAATTTATAAATCAAAAGCTCCAGAAATGTTCTAGTCCTGCCCTATCCCATACAGTAGCCACTAGCTCCATGGAGCAACAGAGCACTTGAAATAAAGCTAGTACAAATGGAAATATGCTGCAAATGTAAAATACAACAGATACATGAAGATGAGTACCCTTCTCCAAATACATATCTCATTATTAATTTTTACATTGGTTACACATTGAAATGGTAATATTTTGGGTATATTAATCTAAATAAAACGTGCCTAAAATCCTAGTGACTCTGGAGGCTGAGGTGGGAGGATTGCTTGAGGCCAAGATTTCAGGAACTCAGCCTGGGCAACATAGACTTCATCTCTAAAAAAGAAATAAAAAATTAATTTCACCTGTTTATTTTTATTTTTTAGTGTGGCTATAGGAAATTTAAAATTACATACCCAGTTTACATTATATTTTTACTGGACGGTGCCTGTCTGGACAGTGTGTATGCTTTGTTTTACATATCTATTTTGTTTTAACATAAAAATTGTTGCTACCTAGGTATTACACAGAAGGCTTTGAGTATGTGTGAATTATGCCATTATTTAAAAATCCCAATCACTATCTTGGAACAAAATGTTGCTGAAGTTCCCCCAGACAATTTTACAATGCTAGGAACATATTTTCTTGTCATTGCTGAACTTTCCAATGAGAGCAAATGAAGTTTTTAAGATAATACATTTTAGATTGAATAATTACACTATTTTCTTGTAAACAGAAACGGGAAAGGGAAATTGATACTTGCTAAGTAACAGAAAATAAATTTTGTAAATTTACCATCTGACTACATAAACAATATCTTAGAAACAGACTTCTCAGAAGTTGCCACTTGGGTTCATTTCAATATAATTTAATTGTTTTTGCTATGAGACCAATAGTAATCTTAAAATGTCAAGTCATTGTAGAAGCAGTTGAGCACTGATGTGGCTTTATGTTGTGCACAGCACCCTCTGCTGGAGAAATCTAGTAACAGTTTTGAAAAATTCCAAAGGAGAGAATAAAAATGGAATTCAACCAAATCAGGATTGTGGCTGGGGTGCAAAAAAAAAAAAAAAAACCATAGCAAAATACTGACTTTCAGCCTATTGCCATAAACTGACATTTTAAATCAATTGAATGGTGTCCATCATGTAAAGGAAAGGAAACTGTACGAGAACAGTCCACCAAACTAGTATAGAAGTAAAAATTCTAGTTTAGAAATGAAAATTAGACCAAAGCAAATGAGCATTAATAAGGGCAAGTTTTTAATGCATTTGTATATATGGATTTGCCAGAAATTACCTGTCTTTATGAAACATTAGTGGATCAAAATAATGACATCAGCCATCCTGCCCCCCACCCCCCATATCAGGCACAATAGAGCTTTTAGCCCTCTGAGGGCAGTGAAGCAGGTCCAAGAGGTTGGACATGAGCCTCTGCTACCTTTAGTGTTGATGTGAACAGAGAGACCAATGTGCCAGAAACTGCAGGTCTAAGCTTCTAGAGTTTAGTGTGTTCTGTATTCGCTGCTCATGCGAGGTTATTGATTCATGGTGTTTAAGACATTATTTATGATCCTGGATTTTGAAGATAGAATCATATTAATTGATTTTCCCCTTAGATGTAACAGTAATGGCTTAAACAATGGGGTGAAAAAAGTGACATATGGGGACTAATTGCCTGAAACCATGTTTTTATTTGCACAAATGGAAAAGTAAGCAAATGTAAGTCTCTTAATCTGCAGTCATGAAAGAAAACCTTAGAAGATTATTCCAATGTGGCCAGACATCCCCTACTTCTCTTCCTCCAGGAAGCCCTCCCTAAACCCCAGACTCAGATCAAACTGGTAAATACACCCACAGCACCATAACTGCAACTTTGAGCTTTGATATCTTCTTTGGTGCACTGCAAAAGTCCAAGAGGGCAGAGACCAGCTCTGACTTGTTGACAGCCATTATGTCCAATGCATATAACAACTCTTGATACAGAGTTGTCACTTCCTCATAGTCTGTTGAATGAATGAGAAATAATGACTTGTGTCAGGCATATGCCCCCCTGTTGGTGACACTTCTTCTCAATAATCCAGTGACCCATACTGGATACAGAGAGATAAAGTTTCTGGAAGAGGAGAGGCTACACCAAATGGGGAGAGGAAGTCTGGGGCCTGGGGAAGGCTCTGGGGTAGGTTACAGTTATTCTACACACAGAGTACCAAGTAATCTTAAACGTCAACACTGAAGGTAGTGTTCAAAAAATAGTCACATTTCTCCCTGATTTTTAAAGTAATATAAGCACATAATGATTAAAAATTAATCTTCTAAAAATAGCTTTAAAAATATATGATTGTCAGAAATTATATTAATAGACTGCTAAAACTGGAGGGAAAAACGAGCAGGTATATCACTGTTTCCAGATATTCTGCATCATCAGCACTTATTACAATGTGCAAA
Source organism: Piliocolobus tephrosceles (assembly GCF_002776525.5). NCBI lineage: Eukaryota > Metazoa > Chordata > Mammalia > Primates > Cercopithecidae > Piliocolobus > Piliocolobus tephrosceles. The sequence goes on along the minus strand of NC_045442.1, from coordinate 56,097,308 downwards.
TCTAAACAACAAAGAGGGTCTCTACCCTGAATAAAGATGTGAAATAATGCTGACCCAAATAGATATAAAGCAGATGACAGAATTGAATAAGAATATGAGTTCAACACTAAAATTATAAAAGGTGGATGGCGCCTTTCGTATCATCTTTGCCATGCCCCATGAATTTATAATTATTTTAAAATAAACATTTTTTAAAAAATTGAAAAGATCTGTATGACGTTTACTTCAAGGAAGAAGGATCAAGTTATATCATTTGAGGATTTTTCCCTATAACATCTTAGGTGAGCTTATTATGAAAGTTGCATATTTTGGTGGAGCTGAACTTTAATTCCAAAGGGATAAATGCCTGTAGTTTTCTAAAGTAGTTCAGTGAATATATTGCAAATGCTATGTTGTCTACCTATTCTACAACTAGAGTTGAATATTATAGATTTCTTTTTTATTTTCTTCATTTCTCCCAGCTTATTTGATATTCAATTTTCAGTAATTGGTGATTTTTTTTAATGGAATGAAATGGAAATGAGAGCAATTCAGATTTATACTTTGTAGAGAATTATTTTAAAAATCTAAATTGTGCATTCCCTTAGATCTGCTACAGACTGGCTCTCTGGCTGCTCTCAAAAGCTGTGTGATCTTGAAAAGAATATATACTTTTCTAAGTTGTCATATGAACAGAATTGTGCTGGGTGGTTTTCTATCATTTATTTTCATATCCATCCCAGAGGAAGCTTCTCATCCTAATCACATAGATGAGGAACATATAGCTCAGAAAAGTTCAGGCCCCTGCCTAAGGTCCAGGTGCACTGACTACAGAGCTAGATTTCAACCCTGTGCACCTGTCTACAGTGACTTTCCACAGATGCTATAACTTGCTTTTTGAAATCTAACATTCTAAAAATCCTTTATTTTTTCACCTCTCAATATCAAACACCCCATTCTTAGAGGAACTGAGCAAAGCATGCACCTGACTAGAAATTAACTTTGATACAGAAATCGTCCTTTGGGAAACCTTGAGGCCATTTGTATTCCTTCCATGGACTATTCACACCCCAACCTGACCAGGTCACAAATAGCCTTTGAAATCTAATTTTGAGTGAGACAAAAACTAATCAAGATGGTCATTTGAAAGCATTAAGAGTAACCCATTTAGTCAGAACATGATTTCAGTCATGTTATTTATGCTTCATTGTATTATGGTCTCCATGACCATTTATATTTACAAAGCATTTTATGATTCTTATTGTTTGTAACAAAACCTCAGTCACAGAGAATGCTGTCCCACCTTTTATAAATAAACCGAGTTACAAGGTGCTTAAGAAATGTATCATTTATCTATGAGGCAAGAAGGCTATAGAACATTAGTGGCTCTGTAATCAGGCCTGCTGCTTAGATGGATCAATGAGAAGTCAGGTCACCTTTTCCACCAAGGCACTTGCAAATCTATTCATTAGTCATCCATTTATCAACCACCACTCATGTGTCAGGCAGTCTGCAAAGACACTGTTAAAGAGTGGTTGAAGTCCATGTCTGTGTGACTTCATCTCTTCCCAACGCCCCTTTCCTAGACCTAGGTTCTAAGCTCTAAAACCGATGAGCTAAATCCATCTGGGCACGTCACTTAACCTTAACTCTGAACTTCAGACACCTATTTTACCAAAATGCTGTGTGGGCCAAATGATAATTGACCTGACACAAAATAGACCTTCAGTAAGTGTAAAGTTCAATCTTCCTCCTGGCCAAAACTGCCTGTTTCAGAACTCACTTCTCTTTTCCCTTTAATCCTCTTTTTGTATGTTAGTAAGTATTTTAAAAAGAGAGAGGAGAGAGGAATTTCAAGGTCTTTTCATAGTCTATGGCATTATGAATCACCCTGAAAGGTAAGAAGCTCTTATGTTTATGTTCTATTGTTTACTTTACAGCAACTTATGCCATTTTCTCCCTTAATTCAGTAGCTATGGAGTTACTTAGAATATCCTTTTAAAAAACAAAACCACATAAAGGTAATGAATATTTTTGCCAATAAGCTTCTCTTCTCATATTAAACCATTCTTATTTTTTATAGGGTCCTGTTGTCATGTTTTTAACAATTTGGGTTCTGAATTTTTAAGACAGAGTACAGGATGGGAGCCTACCAAGACATTACTTTTTAAAATGTGTCAAAAAGTCACTTGGACAGAGTGTGAAAACAGATTTGCAGGTTTCACCCTGTGTCTGCCTAATCAGGAGGCCAGCAATCTGTGATACTAACATGTACGGTTGTTTCTTACGAACTGGCCAGGTTGGAGAACATCGCATTAGAAGCTAGGAACTCTGCAGATATGAATGTGATAGAGGCATTGCATTTGTGCCGCAGATTATTTTGTTGAGCTTTTCTCTGTGATGTATAGGATGAGACAAAACAAAAGATTCTTGGTAATATATTGCTGCTTCTTTGACCTAATTAGTAAGGACCATTTTTAAAATCTAAACACATATAAGTTCAGTCCCAGAAAGAATATTGGCACTGTTAATTTTTACATTATCAGGTTTTATTACTATTTGTCTGGAAATCTGACTTCTCTGATACACTTTTATCTTATTTTATTTCTTTATTTATTTTTGAGGCGGAGTCTCGCTCTATCGCCCAGGCTGGAGTGCAATGGCGTGATCTTGGCTCACTGTGACCTCCACCTCCCAAGTTCTAGTGATTCTCCTGCCTCAGCCCCGCGATAGCTGGGATTACAGGCACCCGTCGACACACCTGGCTAATTTTTGTATTTTTAGTAGAGACAGGGTTTCACCATGTTGCCCACATGGTCTGGTCTTGAACTCCTGATCTCAGGTGATCCACCCACCCCGGCCTCCCAAAATGCTGGGATTACAGGCATGAGCCACTGCGCCTGGCCTCTGATATACTTTTAAAATATGTAATACAAAACTTCCAGAAGGAGTTTTATATTCTCATGAAAGTTAAACTCATTTTGTGTAAATGTTCATTAAGTAAACAATAATTTGAGTTATAAACACATGGACATAATAGATTTCACTGTGGATTAAAAAGTAGGAAGATTAGAACCACTTTTTCACATGCATTTTTTTTTTTTTTAAATAAAAATAAAACTAGGCCAGGCACAGTGGCTCACACCTGTAATCCAAATACTTTGAGAGGTTGAGGCAGAGGATTGCTTGAGGCCGGGAGTTCAAGACCAGCCTGGGCAATATAGCAAGGGCCACTCTCTACAAAAGAAGTTTAGAAATTAGCAGGGCATGGTGATGTACATCTGTAGCGTCAGCTACTCAGGAGACTGAAGTGGGAGGATTGCTTGAGCCCAGGAGTTCAAGGCTGGAGTGAGCTATGATCATACCACTGCATTCCAGCCAGAGTGACAAAGTGAAACCTCATACTTAGTAAAATAAAATAATAAATTAAAAGAACAATCACCAGTCTCTACAACTACGTATATTTTATAGCAAGACTTAAAGAACTATACAGTTGTTTGATATGAAGAGTGTCTGAGTCTTATTGATTCCTAGTTGATTTCTTCAGTGGACGCTCCTTTAGCACCTGCTGTGTGCCGGGTCTCAATATCAAACATCATTTAGTTTAATATAGTTTAACTATGGCTACTTCACTTTTTATGAAAAGAACACCTAATTTTTAAAACACACTAATAATTTTATTAGACTCAGAAGCCTTAGGGGAAGGTACTAATGATGCCGAGCAATGCGGCCACAGTCAGGGCGTGAGAGTTAGCTGAGTGTGGAGGGCCCTTGCCTCCTTCCCCCTTGGAGCCTCCTTCCAGCAGTCTGGGGATTTAGTTCTCTATTTTCCAGCACTGATATTTTGTTTTGTATTTCACCTTCCTTTTTTAAAAGCAAGAAACAGGGGGAAAATGTGTTTAAGTTGAATGTATTAACACATTAAAATGTTATCTAGTGTTTTATTTACATATAATATTTATTAATGCTAATCCTATTAATGGTCATGTAATTTTCAGATCCTAAGGATTATGTAGTGACATTACTGACAGCTTTACCTCCTCCTCTTGCCTTCTCACGCTTACCTACTATCTACGTCATTTATTTTTTTAACTTATGCAATATCCTAGAATTTCATAGCCTAGCCGTCAACTGCAGCCCTTTAGGAGATTTTGCCTTTCTTTACAAAACAATATTTAAGTAATACTTTTTGTATATTTTTGTAGTTTTCTTGGCCTTTATTCTCAGGGAAAAAAAAAACTTATAAATATTTTAAGCACACAAACAGGATGAAACCTGGTTATAAGAAACCAGAGAGGGCTGGGTGTGGTGGCTCATGCCTGTAATCCCAGCACTTTGGGAAGCCAAGGCGGGCACATCACTTGAGCTCAGGAGTTCAATACCACCTTGGCCAACATTGTGAAACCCCATCTCTACTAAAAATACAAAAATTAGCTGGGAATGGTAGCACACGGCTGTAATCCCAGCTACTTGGGAGGCTGAGACATGAGAACTGCTTGAACCCGGGAGGTGGAAATTGTAGTGTGCAGAGATCATGCCATGGCACTCTATCCTAAGCGACAGAGTGACTAAGACCCTGTCTCAAAAAAAAAAAAAAAAATAGAATACTGTTTCTCCATTTCATCATGTAGACACCTGGAAATCTGAGTGTTGAAGAAGGCAGTGTATGTGATTCTATTTAAGGAATAGTACATGGAGATGCTAAATGTCCCCCTTGCCTACAGCAGTGCCTGAAATTCCCACATTAGTTGTGTCTTTGAGTTGGGGCTTATCTTCAAAATACTGTTAAAATGTACATTGAAGGTCAATAACCATGCAAATTTTAATGGTGTCGAAAGAATTGCTAAAAGCTTTGAAAAAAATGGACACAAGACAGAGGGTCCCCGAGCTGCTGGGAAATTCGAAAATGTGTCAGAAGTTGAATGTGGAGGGTACTGATCAGCTTCTCCTGGGAGCTTCACTGTTTATATAGTTAGAAATCTGAGCATTTCCACTTACAACTTGTCTGCTGCATCTGAAATGTACATGTTCACTTTATATTTGGGGTGGCTAATGCCTTATCAAAGGTGATAGAGTATAGCTTAAGTGTGGTCAGCCTGCCTCTAATACACAAAGTGGCAATCAAAGGTGACAAGGTATAGCTTAACTGTGGTCAGCCTACCTCTATTACACAAAGTGGCAGTTCTTCTCAATTCAGGGCTATCATCGTTTTCAAGGGTGTTATAGCTGTTTCTTTCTACCTTTAATCCTCACAAACGGGTGCACACATACCCAGAACTCTCTCACATACAAAAATAGCTAAGAAGTGTACAATACTGCCATTCCCCAAAAGATGCCTCAGTTCCTCTGGTGGGTCTAGACTGATCTCGAGTAAATTTAATACTCACAGGATACACAGTTTGTTGTAAGCAGAATTAGGAAATCTGCCCCATTTGAAGGATGTAATTTCATGGTCATGTCTCCTTAAATTGCTAGCACCATAAGGAGTCCTGAGCCATTTTGAAGGAGAACATAATGACATCTTTGTGGCTGAAGGGAAAAAATATCTGCTTAGCTGATGATGATATGTTATATAGCAATTTAAATAGATAATCAGAACTTTCTCAGCTGCAACATGAGTTATGAACTTGAGGAATCCACTCTCTTAAGTAAGCCAAATCATGGAAAGGGAACTATATTTGTTCTCTATGGAAAACATTTATCTCCTTTCAGTTACATTGAATAGGTAAAAACTCCTCCAGAATGTAAAAACTCCTAAGCAGACTGATTCTTTCCTGTTTTTCTGTAGGAAAACTTTCTTTTTAAAAATTCTGGCTGGGCGCGGTGGTTCACGCCTGTAATCCCAGCACTTTGGGAGGCTGAGGCAGGCGGATTGCCTGAGGTCAGGAGTTTGAGACCAGCCTGGCCGACATGGTGAAACCCCGTCTCTACTAAAAATACAAAAATTAGCCAGGCATGGTGGCACATGCCTGTAATCCCAGCTGCTTGGGAGGCTGAGGTAGGAGAAGCTTGAGCCTGGGAGGCGGAGGTTGCAGTGAGCTGAGATGGTGCCCCTGCACTCCATCCTGGCCAACAGAGAGAGACTCTGTCTCAAAACAAAACAAAACAAAATTCTTTGTTTTCTTTTCTTTTCCTACACTAGGATTTCAGTGTTTAGGTTTACAGAGGAGAAGAAGATACTTGAGGAGGCAAAAAGGAGTAAAATTCCAGTTCCTTTTTTCTAATAGTTACTGTTTTTAACTAAAGAAGAAAATAGTTCTATAGTCATTCTTCCATTTGGGAAATCAATGTTTGATAATAAAAGTTCTGTTGGTGGCTCATTTTTAAAATCTTGGTTGAACCCTGTTTCTCTCCTAGTTGATAATTTGATCCTCCCATCTCAGAGTATAGTGGTTGATCCATAAAATTAAAAGATGTATTGATCCAATTACCTAATCATTCATTTTGTCATTCTACAAATTTCTATTTGAAATAAGCCATAATCTCGGCCTCACATTATCTGATAAAGGAGGCAGAAATGTTAATAGTGAAGGGACAGTGGGACACGTGCAGTATGTATCAGAGGTATGAAAAGAGGCCTACAGGAGTAATGAACAGCAAAAACAACCCCCATCCCCCAAAGTTTGGGAAATTTTTTCCTTTATTTTGTTAATAGGTAAAACAAGCGCAGCTATATTAACCCAAGGGTAATACTCCTTGTTCCCTACCCTCTTATCTCCCCTCCCCAATTCCATTTCCTGTTCCTCTGAGATAACCATTGCTAACAGCCTAGAATGTTTCTTCTACATATTTCTTATGAAAATATACAAACATGGCCTAGTGCAGTGGCTTGCACCTGTAATCCCAGCACTTTGGGAGGCCGAGGCAGGCGGATCATGAGGTCAGAGATCGAGACCATCCTGGCCAACATGGTGAAACCCCCTCTCTACTAAAAATACGAAAAATAGCTGGGCATGGTGTCGCGCACCTGTAGTCCCAGCTACTCGGGAGGCTGAGGCAGGAGAATCGCTTGAACCTGGGAGGTGGAGGTTGCAGTGAGTCGAGATTGTGCCACTGCACTCCAGCCTGGCCACAGAGTGAGACTCCATCTCAAAAACAAAAACAAACAAACAAAATGCAGATTACATTTTCCCCTATAAAGGATCATCCCATGCACATTGCTGTGCATCTTGCTCAGGTATACAGCGATTTCTGCAGGTTATCCAGGGCATTCACTGTCTGCCTGGCTCCCTCCCTTTCTCCCTCCCTCCAGGTCTGCCCTCTAGTGTCACATCTCAAATCATCCTGTTCAAATGAGAACCTCTCCTCCCACCCCCACCCTCCCTGGTCACATTCTATTCCCTCACCTTGATTTATGTTTTCTTCATATTTGTTTAGTGATGTACCTACCCCTCTCTATCCCCTATTAGAATAAAATTTCCATGTGAGAGTGACTTTAATTTCCTCTCTACCCTATCTCTAGTGATTAGATCAGTGCTCTACATGGTGGTCCCTCAGTAGAAACTTGGTAAATGAATGAATTGGAATCATTCTGTTTACTAACCGCAGGAATGTCTAGAATATGGGTAAACTGTTAATTATGTAACCATTCCCTTATTGATAAAGATGAAAGTTCTTTCAGGCTTTAGTCTTTATAAGCAATGCTGCTGGGTGCTGTGGCTCACACCTGTAGTCCCAACACTTTGTGGGGCCAACGCGGGGGATCACCTGAGGTCAAGAGTTTGAGACCAAGCCTGGCCAACATGGTGAAACCCTGTCTCTACTAAAAATACAAAAATTAGCCAGGGGTGGTGGCATGTGCCTGTAATCCCAGCTATTCAGGAGGCTGAGGCAGGAGAATCACTAGAACCGGGAAGGCAGAGGTTGCAATGAGTCGAGATCGTGCCCACTGCACTCCTGGGCGAGAAGGCGAGATATGTCTCAAAAAAAAGGTGTCAGTAAATGATATTGCTGGGTCCAGGGTAGGTGCATTTTCAATTTGAATAGATGACGCCCAGTTACACTGTTCAAAGATTATTGCCATTCATACCCACCTGCAATAATGAAAGCACTTGTTTCCCTTAATTTTTCTCTGATAACAAGATGTTATTAGTGTTTAAATTTAGCTAATCCAAGAAGTGGGTGTGGAGGGAGATAGTGTCTCATTATAATTGGCATTTCCATGTAAATTATCCAGCTTGAACTTGTAATATGTTCTACTGACCGTTTTTCAGCTTCTGTGAATTGCCTGTTTATAATATTTTGCTATTGTCTATTGACTTGTCTGCTATCATGTTATTAATACATTTGGTATTGAGCATATTAATCTTTTATTTGTCAGGTGTGGCTATTTTTCCAGTCTACTTTTTGTTTTTCAAGTTTACTGTTTTTGTCATGGAAATCTGTACATTTTTATGTAGTCAAATATATTACCTTTTATATTATGTTTTTAGGCTTCTGGGTTTCCAGTTTTGTATAGGAAAGTTTCCCCTAACTAAAGCTGAACCATATTTTCTTGAATTTTTTGGTAAGATTTTAATTTTTTTTTTTTTTTTTTTTGAAATGGAGTCTCACTCTGTCGCCCAGGATGGAGTGAGTGGCGTGATCTCAGCTCACTGCAACCTTCGCCTCCCAGGTTCAAGTGATTCTCCTGTTTCAGCCCCGCAAGTAGGTGGGATTACAGGTGCACGCCATCACACCCGGCTAAATTTTGTACTTTTTAGTAGAGATGGGGTTTCCCCTTGTTGACCAGGCCAGTCTTGAACTCCTGATGTCGTCATCTGCCTCGGCCTTCCAAAGTGCTGGGATTACAGGCATGAGCCACTACGCCTGGCCAGATTTTAATTTTTAAAAATAGTTATCTCCTAAGCAAATGGAATTTTTTATTTATATACAATAAGATGTGATTTAGCTTTGTTTTTCCAAATAGATTTCCTATTATGTAAATACCATCTTTTAAATAAATCATCTTTCTCCCACTTATTTGAAATTTAAATATATGACCTTGATTTAAATATAACTTAAATACATAATACATATATAAAAGTAAATATATATGGATTTATATATATACAGTATACATATTTAAACTTGATTCGCTATGATTGTCCCCCAACCTATTTGTCTATTCCTATGTATAATTCTTATATTTCTATAATGTGTGTGTTTAACTGTTTATGATACTTCTGAGTAAATTTTAATATCATATAAGATAAATTCTCCTTCACAAACCTACTTTTTCAAAATAATCTTGCTAATCTCAAACACTTATGCTATAAAAAAACATTTTTTTTTTTTTTTTGAGGCGGAGTCTCACTCTGCCGCCCAGGCTGGAGTGCAGTGACCGGATCTCAGCTCACTGCAAGCTCCGCCTCCTGGGTTCACGCCATTCTCCTGCCTCAGCCTCCCGAGTAGCTGGGACTACGGGTGCCTGCCACCATGCCCAACTAATTTTTTGTATTTTTTAGTAGAGATGGGATTTCACCGTGTTAGCCAGGATGGTCTCGAAAAAATTTTTAATTTATTCCAATGAAGCCCACCAGAAGTAGGCATAAAATTTGGCTTTGAAACACACACACACACGCACACACACATCTGGATGCACTATGGGGGATAGACAGGAGTGAGAGAGGTGAGTTGGTTGGGAGGTGGTCTTAGCAATTAGGCAAAGCTAAAACAGGGCCTGAACACCCAGGTGACAGGAGGGTGAGCCACGTCCAAAAGAGAATCAACTGGACTTGGACTTTGACCATTTGTAAAGTATGAAGGAAGCTGAGTCATAACTATTAGAGTGAAGGAGTGAACAGACTGTAAACCCTTCCTAGAGTTAGGACTATGGAGGAAAGTAGTTTTGGAGGTAAACTGGAGGGAAGAAGATGTATCCATGTGTGGACAGGTTGAGTTCCATGCATGAGAGCCATCAGTAGGCACGAAGAAATTGGTGATGATGATGCTAAACATGTGGATAACTTTAAACTATTTGAAAGAGGTTTTTAAATGACGTTCTGGAGCTCTCAGGCATACTTAAGCTCTTATTCACTTTCTTATGAGGCCTCACTTTTTTTTTTTTCCTAACTCATTTCTACTTTTGGCAGCTTGGGGGCAAAGTATTATAAATTCCCACTCTTGTTCTTGAAAACTGGGAATTTATCCACAGGTGGTAAAATGTCAGTTCTTGAAAATGTTTGTTCCCACTCAGTAAAAATATTTTCTACAAATACTTATATTAGTAGTTTTATAATATTTTTGCAAAACCCAGTATTTTATGGTCACTGCTATTTTCTCTTTATCAATAAAAACTATTTAGGCTATGGAGTATAAATGATTTTGACTATTAAAATGATGTATCGTCCGGGCCCAGTGGCTCACGCCTGTAATCCCAGCACTTTGGGAGGTCGAGGCAGGCAGGTCACCGGAGGTCGGGAGTTCAAGACTATCCTGGACAACATGGAGAAACCCTGTCTCTACTGAAAATACAAAATTAGCTGGGCGTGGAGGCGCATGCCTGTAATTCCAGCTACTCGGGAGGCTGAGGCAGGAGAATTGCTTGAACCAGGGAGGCAGAGGTTGTGGTGAGCCAAGATCAGGCCATTGCACTCTAGCCTGGGCAACAAGAGTGAAACTCCGTCTCAAAATAAACAAACAAATAAATAAATAAATAAGCATCATTTTGACTTAAGGTATGTTGTAGATATGCTTATTCTCATGGCATTTTCTTTCATTTGTCTTTTCAGAACTTGATAGCCCAGAAGAGTTAGGGAAAAAGCGTATCTGCAGGATTATCACGAAAGATTTCCCCCAGTATTTTGCAGTGGTTTCACGGATTAAGCAGGAAAGCAACCAGATTGGTCCTGAAGGTGGCATTCTGAGCAGCACCACAGTGCCCCTTGTTCAAGCATCTTTCCCAGAGGGTGCCCTAACTAAAAGAATTCGAGTGGGCCTCCAGGTAATGTTCACAAAAAGCTGTTTCCCTCAGTATGTGCAGAGAGCATGTGAGTGCCTGTTTTGCTCTGGAAATAGTTATTCTAACTCATCCTTAATGATACTGCTAATTAGGCCATTTGGGGGGAATCATTTACTTATTTCAAATAAAAAGCACCAAGTATAAAGTTAGCTTACTGGCTTGTTAAATAAGATACATATTTTAGGGTTGTTCCGTTTAAAAGTCTCAGTTAGTTTCTGATGAAAAACAATGTTTTCAGTCATAGGTTATTGGTCTCAGTATGTGGAACAACATACCAAGCCGTGGTTTATGATACGCCACATCATCAAAATCACTTAGAGGGAAGCCTGCAAGCTTTAGTGTTTCCATCTGATGGAAGTAAATCATAAATACTGAGTTTTATCCAAACCAATTGGAACTTGATTTGGTTTGGAAAGTTGACTGGAAATCTTGGGAAAAAAAAGATTTTTCTTATATTTATTTCAGCTAGGCTTTAGTTCTTTTTTTCCTTACTGAATAAGGAAAATGAACTAAAGTAACTTAATTGATGTTATTAATATCGTAATTAATAGTTTAACTGAAAGTTCTGTTCTTCTCGTGGGGCTGGACTCCCCTGCCCAATGGAGTTACTGGGTTTTGTTTGTTTGTCTGTTTTGAGCCAAGCACACTGAAGTCCTGAAATGACCTTGAGTAAGTACTTAGCCCTAACGAGACCACCTTACATTTCAGGGGTATGAAGCTCCCTTCACCTGCCTCCCATATCAAGTTATTTTACCAAATAGAAAAGAAACCAAATGGTAGAGGAGAGGCTTAGTCAACTAGAATTGAAATCTTTTGAAATTTTGAATACCTTTTTGTTATTAACTCTGAAAGCCTCAGTTTTTATGTGGGTATGAGTTGCCTTTATGAGGTTTTACTGAATGTCCTGCATAGGTTTAAAATATATTGGACTCAGCATTTATTGTCCTTTAATCTGGACTAGGCTAAGAAACTTGTATGCCATGAGACTGGATCCCCTCTCTTTCCTGCAAGCCAGTGCTATTTGTGTTCTGCTGGGGAAATACTCAGACTGACCAGTTCCTGTCCTAGTGTTTGGTTTTGTTTATTCATGCTTTCCTAAAATAGTAAGAAAGGTTAAAAAAGACATGGGGTTTTTTTTTTTTGGTTGTCTGTTTTTGTTTCTTCCCTTCTCACTTAAAAAGTAGACTTCCTGATTGGGGGAACGGGGAGGAAGTCACTTTCATTTAAAGTCCTTTCTCTGTCTGTAGGCCCAGCCTGTTCCAGATGAAATTGTGAAAAAGATCCTTGGAAACAAAGCAACGTTTAGCCCAATTGTCACTGTGGAACCAAGAAGAAGGAAATTCCATAAACCAATCACAATGACCATTCCAGTGCCCCCGCCCTCAGGAGAAGGTGTATCCAATGGATACAAAGGGGACAGTACACCCAATCTGCGTCTTCTCTGTAGCATTACAGGTTTGGTTAAGTCACTGCTGTACTTCCTATTGATTCCAAAGATTCCGTACAAAGACATGAAACCTTTGAAATGTCCATGCCAACATTATAAGAGAAAATAAAAGAACAAAACATTTTACTTGTCCATCACCTCATCCCTGGTTTCCCAAGGATCATTTCTTTAAGATCCTGGTCTCATGACTCATTTAAAATTTAGCGATAGCATCTTTCCTGCTATTAAGATTACCATTAGTAGAAGTATCATTAAATCTACAGCAGCATCTAGGTAATTTCTAGATTCAATCTAAGTAATATCTTGGTGACCTAGACAGAGGTAATTGACCTAGCAACATACTTTAAACTACAAGGACATTGGGTGGACTTTGGGAAAAATACATGTCCCACAGAGCACTAGTAATAGGAAAATGTTGAGTACATGGTTATTCTCACCTATCCTAATCTGATTTTTAACTGCAATTCCAAGATTATTAAAGATAGGCTTTGTTTTTGTTCTTCTTTTGTTCTCCAAAGAGTAATTTTAATGGCTGATGCCCCTTTTTACCCTCGGTAATTAATCGTACAGACTGAGCTGTTTCTTAACGTTGGTAATTCTTACCTTTTTAAAGAGTAAGAGGCTGGGCATGGTGGCTCACGCCTGTAATCCCAGCACCTCGGGAAGCCAAGGCGGGCGGATCACGTGAGGTCAGGAGTTTGAGACCAGCCTGGCCAACATGATGAAACCCCGTCTCCACTAAAAATACAAAACTTAGCTGGGCGTGGTGGCGGGCGCCTGTAATCCCAGCTACTGGGGAGGCTGAGGCAGGAGAATCACTTGAACCCAGGAGGCGGAGGTTGCAGTGAACTGAGATCATACCATTGCACTCCAGTCTTGGCAACAAGAGCGAGACTCCGTCTCAAAAAAAAAAAAGTGAAAGAGACTTAATTGTCCATCTGAAACAACAAATCTTTGCACTTACAAGTCGCATTTATAAAATACACTTATAAATTGTGGCTGCCCCAAGTTTAAGCCATTCATTAGTACCCAGACAAAAAACAAGGAATTTTTTCTAATTTAATAACATCTTACAAGGAAATCACAATAAGCCTGGTAAAAGTATAAAAGGAGAGTAGAGAGGAAAACTACCTTTAGTACACACTATTGAACTGAAGGTGCTGAAGTTTTGCCAGTTTGTGGCTATGCAGAAAGAAGAACAGGAGATGATGAAAATTTTACGAGGAACATCTCCCATGATAAAGTCAACATATCTGTTGTTCTCTCAGGGGGCACTTCGCCTGCTCAGTGGGAAGACATCACAGGAACAACTCCTTTGACGTTTATAAAAGACTGTGTCTCTTTTACAACCAATGTTTCAGCCAGGTATGGAAATAAAGGATTCCAAAAAGCAGTAAGGAATTAGTTTTTATTACCTTTTGGAAAGTAAAAATTGTTGTGTTCAATGCTTAAAAAAAAATGTGAGAAAAAAATTCTTAGTATTTGCTTATCAAAATTATCCTCAAATGACAAACACAAGGTTTCTGTGTTTGATACATGGAAAAAACGTCTTTGCTGTTTAAATGAACAAGTTAATAACATTTTGGGTTAGTTCCTTTATATATTCTGATTTTTTAAATTGTGAGTCTTTTTAAGATTTGGCTTTTAAATGGCCACATTTTCATACTTCTGTTTTCCGTTTTGCTCAGATTTTGGCTTGCAGACTGCCATCAAGTTTTAGAAACTGTGGGGTTAGCCACGCAACTGTACAGAGAATTGATATGTGTTCCATATATGGCCAAGTTTGTTGTTTTTGCCAAAATGAATGATCCTGTAGAATCTTCCTTGCGATGTTTCTGCATGACAGATGACAAAGTGGACAAAACTTTAGAGCAACAAGAGAATTTTGAGGAAGTTGCAAGAAGCAAAGATATTGAGGTACCTTGTTCACAAAAACAAGTTCATTTCATTACATGAGATATGGGGTTTTATTTTGTGGCCTTAATAGTACTTACTATAAAATACCAAGTGCATTATTGATTTTACTTTTACTTTAAAAAATGTGATATAAATTAATACTCAAATTTTTTTTTATCTTTTTTTTTTTTTTTTTTTTTTTTTTTTGGAGACAGAGCCTTGCTCTATTGCCCAGGCTGGAGTGCACTGGCGCAGTTTTAGCTTACTGCAACCTCCGCCTCCTGAGTTCAAACAATTCTCCTGCCTCAGCCTCCCAGGTAGCTGGGATTACAGGTGCCTGCCACCATACCCAGCTAATTTTGTGTATTTTTAGTAGAAATGAGGTTTTGCCGTGTTAGCCAGGCTGGTCTCAAACTCCTGACCTCGTGATCCACCTGCCTTGGCCTCCCAAAGCACTGGCATTACATGAGTCACCACGCCCGGCCAATACTCAAATTATTTTAAGTGTCTTTGGTGCTGTTTTAACTGGTTAAAACATAGTACTAATGAATTTCAGTTATGGTCTCCATTTTCTTGTGGTCACTTGAGTTACCTACTTTCCAGAATCACTGTTTATATACATTACTATGATTTTCCTTTTTCAAACCCAGTGAACATGTAAGGATCTAACAGTCCAAAAAAAAAAAAAAGAGGTAGCTTTCAAAATCTATACAAATAAGTGATTGATGTCAGGCACATTATTAAATATTTTTAAAGTTGCCAGAATAAAAATAAATGTATAATTCTGTATGTGTCCATGCTATGGATTCCAATTACAATTGGTGAATTGTAAGCACACAACATTATGTTTATTGCAAATAGCACCACAGAAGTAACTGCCTAACAGAGACAAATGTGACATAGTATCATGTCAGTCTTTTCATGTTATGTGACATAAAAATCTCAAAATATTTCAAACTCAGATTAACATTAAATCATTTATTTCTTTTACTCTAAAAGGTTCTGGAAGGAAAACCTATTTATGTTGATTGTTATGGAAATTTGGCCCCACTTACCAAAGGAGGACAGCAACTTGTTTTTAACTTTTATGCTTTCAAAGAAAATAGACTGCCTTTTTCCATCAAGGTAAATCGTCTTTAACAGAGAATCTGTGAATTATGGGGAAAAAAATACTCTTAGAGAATAAAAATAAAAGGTTTTAATGATTTATTTAATTTGTAATATCCCATCAAATCTGAACTCATAAGGTCAGATTTTTGTTCTGGTTCTACCAGAGTATACTTTCAAACCAGTAAAGCTTTATAACTGGTAAAAAGGATCTTTATTTTTCAAAGAGTTCAATAACGTTTATGTTTAAGCAAACATTTGTAAAACCAAACAATCTAGAGTAACACAATGTGTTATTTCTGGTTAATATTCAGTAATCAAATAATGGATGAAATGCAAATTCAGTATTCAAGTTTCATTTTCATTTCTGGTAGAGTCCAGGGACATTCTAGAGGGATCTTCTTTCTCCAAGAATAAAAGGAGATAGGAAAATTGTTTTATCATTATTATTTGCTGTTACTGTTGCAAAAGCTGGAGCTTTCAGGAAAAAAAAAAACTGTTAGAAGGAAAATGCACATAACTCAGATTATATTATGAATTGTCAGGATTAGATCATCAGACACAACAATCCTGCGTTTAGGAATCGGGCATCTAACTCTTGTTGAGTTCAGATGTGACCGCCCCAGTTGCTTCATAATTGTAATCATCTTTTCCCTTTACCTTTCCTGCCTCTCATAGGGCTTGTTAAAACAAACATATTTAACTCTTGTACAGTTAAAAATCCTCAGATAAATCTCATTCTATAACCATCAACTACCAAAATTCTTCTAGATTAGAGACACCAGCCAAGAGCCCTGTGGTCGTCTGTCTTTTCTGAAGGAACCAAAGACAACAAAAGGACTGCCTCAGACAGCGGTTTGCAACTTAAATATCACTCTGCCAGCACATAAAAAGGTATCTTTTAGTACTGCTTTAAATCATCTTTCCCTGGTCTTGAAGAAGTGGGCCTTTGGTATGCAATTAAGGAATGCTTTGTAACATGAATAAAGCTCTTAAAACTGAAGTTGTATTAGTCTCCTCGTGTAGATTGCCTAAGTCTTGTTAATGTGGTGTCAAATTCTTACAGTTTGTATGATGGAGTCTTCTCTGTTTATCGCTTTTGCTTCTGCTGGTAGTGCATAGATTTTTATGCTTTCAAATAATGTCATGTGTTAATTTGCCATGGATGTACAGTTCTTGATATTTTTTGTTGGCTTTTTTTTATTTGCTTTGCTTTCTAAATCAGCTTGCATTTGTGCTCCCTACTCAGTCCTTTTCATATCCTGATATTCTTTTCCCTGCTGTCCATTATAATATTCCTTGTCTCTGCAATGCATCTTGGAACCAAAAGGAGACAGAGTCAGATCAAGATGATGAGGTAATATAAACACTTCTGCTTTTATTCTATCAGAAGTAGAATAGAAATTGAATCTGTATGACAGAAGTTGCGGAGGGCTAAAGTGCGGGAAACATATAAATTATATTTTTGCAGGTCTTAAGTAGGTAAAAGGGTGTCTATTTTTCTTAAATGGTTCACTCTTCTTCCACACGTACTTAAGAGTATTTAAATATATTCAACAAAATTCTAATACAGCTAATGATTTAGAAACTAAAGTTCTTTAAGCATTTTTAAATGTGATAGATTGGCATGTACAAATAAACATTAAAATTTTTTTTAGACAAGTCAAGTGCAATAGTGAGAAAGGGGGAAAGAGTAGGACCAGGAAGTTCTATTTATGACTGACTACGAACAGTCAATTGAGATAACACACTACTTTCGGACCTGCCAAATAGACATTTTGTAAAAGTTTCATGTGCCTATTTTACTATCAACTATATCCTGCTATCCAGCATGTTATAACATTTAAATCAAGATCACGTTTAATATGTGCAATTTTATTGTACAAATAACTTATGTTGTATGTGATATAAAATATTTGCTTACTAGCTATTGATAAATCTTTGATATTCTCACTAAAAAAATGTATCTTGACCTTTTTTTAAGAATATAGTTCAACCAAGTTGCCTCCTAATGTTTCTCTAAGTTATATGATAATTAGATTTTTAAATCCCACTCAATAGTAATAAATAGAATCAAGTAGCCTTAGGACACAGTAATAGTACCTCTGGTCAGGCGCAGTGGCTCGCGCCTATAATCCTAGCACTTTGGGAGACCAAGGCGGGGGTGGGGTGGGGGAATCAGGGAGTTCGACACCAGCCTGGCCGACATGGCGAAACCCCGTCTCTACTAAAAATACAAAAATTAGCTGGACGTGGTGCTGCATGCCTGTAATCCCATCTACTCAGGAGGCTGAGGCAGAATTGCTTGACCCCAGGAGGCAGAGGTTGCAGTGAGCCAAGATCTGGCCACTGTACTCTAGCCTGGGTGACAAGAGCAAGACTCCGTTCCTACCCCGCACTGTGCACCCCCCCACCGCCCAGAAAATGTACTTCTAACAAAACCATTCATCTGTTTTCAATCTCCTCATCTACACTTTATGCCTATTAACGTACAGAAACCCCAGCAGTAATTGGAATAATAAACTTTGTGTGCCTTTCTCCCTTGAATGTACTCACATAGAGTGAGTGTACTTTGTGATATATGTGCTTTCGATATGAACAGATCCAGGAAAATTTACTGCTCAGCATCAGAAGTCTCTGTAATGCTTGTCTTTTACTTGTACTTCCCTGTAGTCTGCTGTTGTTGGTGCTCTTAAATTTGCCAAATGATGATTTTGGTTAAGACGGGGGGGGTGGGGCTATAAAATCCCAGTAGGAAATCAACATTTCCTAAGAAGGAAAATAAACAACTTATCAACATGCCATCCTACAAAATGTTTTAAAACTGTGAAGATGTCACAGGGAAGTTGGAAATAGAGTTGTCTTTTTTTTTTTTCCTTTTCAGATTGAGAAAACAGATAGACGACAGAGCTTCGCATCCTTAGCTTTACGTAAGCGCTACAGCTACTTGACTGAGCCTGGAATGAGTGAGTTTTCTAACACATTTACTAATCTATGTGGATTTTCATAAGAAGAGACATTTTTTCTATACAAACCAAATTTTATCATTTGGAAAGTCAATGGCAAAAGAAAAATTGCCTGCAGGAAAACCCTATCATACAACTTAGGTAGTATTTTGTACCTAGTTGAGGATGTGAGGTAAACACACCCCTAGCTCATACTTCAAAACAGTTTTTAAAGCCATTAACTATTTTTAAATTAGAAATATCTATTACTTTTCTTTAAAAACCTTGATTTTTACTTTAACTATGCTAGGAGATACATATGAAAGTTACTTTAGATCTATGCTCAGATGAAGAAAAATTACTCATATATTTGGAATGGTAGAAAAATGATAAAGTTACTTTGTCATCTCATTTTTCTCAGTATAGATAGGTTGTCATGTCCTAGTCCCGATTCTTTTTCTTCCTACTTTGCAAGAATCACATTTCCTTGCCTTCTTGAGGTAGCACTTCTTTACAGGCTTCTTCTTTCCTCCCTCCCTCACCCTCACTTCCTCTCCTCCTGTCCTTTATTAAAATACCGCTTCTAAGGCTGGTCTTCACTAGACCGGTTAGACCCTTTTCTTTTCTCAATGATTGTTTTTGTTCATTGTTAGCTGGCATGCACTTATTAAGATATAGATTCATTCAGTCATATCTGTTTATATATTCTCTCTGTCTCTCTCTCTGCCTCCTCTTCCCTTTACTTCCCTCATCCTTGTAATCATCACCTCTGGTGATCTCTACAGCCCTCAAGATAACACCCTCCCCCAGCAGGGAACTAGGAGTACTGAGCACAGCACTGTATTTGACTGACATATTGGTGCCACTTTAACCGTTCTCCTCATTCTAAATGAGAGGAGATTATACAAAAATTCTTTTTTCATTAGTGAATAATTCCTGGCTGTTTCCCATTGACACAGTTTCTTAAGTTCAAGGAGGTTTGGAAATTCGCCAGTAAGAGTCACAACTTTGGCTTTTCCCACCTTTTCTGGAGTCTTGTTTTTGTGGGCCAACAGCATAGCATATAAGATCTGCGGCAGGACACTACTGCACTACTTAGTTGAGACGGTCTTAGCATCATCTTCTGGAGCCTAGCCCCTTGACTATTAGAGAAGTTTTCATATTCAAATACAAAATGGAGAATATAAGCCAAATGAAAGAAACCTACCACATTCAAGAATGTTTCCTCAGATCTCAGTTCTCCTCTAGCAGAAATGTCTAAATCCTCTCAGAAACATAAGGGCTGAAATTAACTCATATTATGCTACAGAGCAGAAGAGGGGTGTGTGTGTGTGTGTGTGTGTGTGTGTGTATGTAGCTAGATGGTTTCCAGCATTGAGGAGGTTTTCTTTGGAATACTATTTTCCCTGGAGATCCTCGGTGGGTAATTGGTTGAGACCCTGTAGGCAACATTGTTAAGCTTTGGACAGGCTCAATGGACCAGCTGCTTTAGGTCGGAGGCCCCTTCAGGCAGGTGAGTTTCCATCTGATTCTGGTCACTAAGGCCAAGTCAGTTGAATGTTTCCCACTTATCATAGTGTTACTGATTAGATCCAGCTAAGGCGTATGCAGCTTGTGTTCCCGGATTTTTGCTAGAAGAGGAGGGAACTCTTCTGTTTTATGAAAGGGTACATAAGCGTGGTAAACAAGGGAATGAATAGGGATAGGAAGTGACTAAAAGAAAACTAAGTCTCAAAACTGGTGTTATGGGAACTCCAAGTGAATGCCACTTTTCCCTCACCATGCTGCCTTTCCAACCCCTTCCCCCCCAGGAAAAAGATTCTGGATTAGTTCAGTGCCTGACATCCAGAAATTCCCTGTTATAAAGGGATCCCAAAACATATCTTTAAAACATAAAATGTGTAACTGATTGGTAGGTTGGTCATTCCTTGCAAAGTATAAAACCATAGACATGGTTCAAAAGACTTCTTTGCCTGATAGAGCCAGCCTTCAGTGGTAAAGGATAGATGCTTTGTCAATGTCTGATAGTTACAAAAATAAATGCTTGTGAGACACAGACTAAGCTCAAATCATTGAATTGAAGGAATCCCCGAACCTTCCATTTGCAGCGTGGCATTTCCAAAAGAGTTCAGCAGTTTAATATTGAGAATTATGGCAAGAAGGGGTAATGAATAGGCGAGTTTTTCCTTAGTTCTTCCGCTTTCTTTAGAATAATATGTAAGCCTAGGAAAGGATATGTTCGGAATGTTTGAATTTAAATGTACACTAGGAGTGAACATCTTCACCCTTGTGGGAGTGCTGCTAATCCAAGGACTGGATTGTAGCAATGGCACGGGCACAGCATGAAGAACATAAAAGCTGAAGCAGATTCTCAGTTTCTCTTTGAGTTTCACGATTCTGAACCAGGGCTTTCCTGGAGCAAAACTGTATTCAACCTTGGTGTAGAACATTAGCCTTTGGCAGGCCTTGCAAATCTCTGTGACCAGCTTGGTTTGTTTGAGTTGTAGAAGCAGAGAGGACCAAGTATGTGTTTGTGCTCCCCAGCAAGTGTGCTTACTTCATTTGTGTGTTTCTTGCTCCATTGCCAGAAGAAATGCTGGTATTACTATATCCATTCTTCCTAGTGGCAGGTCGACCTAATGACTGCTTCAGTGTTTGTGATATCCATGAGTCCCATGAATATTATGGGAAGGCACCAGAATTGGTCCCTTTGAAATTGATAAACATATATACACACACCCCACATATGCTACTGTAGGTACTTAAATATGGGGTGTTAAAAATACAAATGTACTTTTTAGATGTCCCCCATGACAGCTTTTGAAAATTAAATGTAGATTAGGTTATGAAAAAATATCTGAGATAAACTATATGCTTTTTATCCATAATGAAGAGTTACAGACGTGGACATATTTAGTTGCAGGTGATTTTATAATGTGCAGTAGAAAATATTTTCCTAAAATCTCAAAAGGTACCAAGACTTCATATCTCATGGAAAAAGTGTACTCTTCTTTCTAAATGCCCTTGTGAAAGTATCTTTTAAAGGTTATATATTGTGCATAATATGGCATAGGAATTGTATTACTTCATTGGCTTGTTTGCCATGATATATTGTGCATGATAAAATGTTTTCAGTTGCTTTGCTTGCTTATGGTAACCATGAACCATATTTTCTGTTTTTTTTTTCTTTGTGTGTGTATATGTACACATGCATTTTAAAGTCATTTCATATTATGTTTTCTTTTCCCCTCATCAAAAGGAATATACTGCATGGAAAAGATAAATGCAAACATTCCTTTTCTTTGTTTGTTTGTTTGTTTGTTTTTTTAATTCTGACTCAGAAAACTTCTTGCTCTTATTGGCTTTTTATGGGTGTAAAGCATAACCGAACTGTGCATGGGAGATACAGATTTAAAATCCAGTGGCTTCACAGTTTGCACATCAGTTGCCTGTCACTTAAAAGTTATTTTGGATTCTGCATGAAATAGGCTTGAGTGGTTTTTGAAAAAAGTTTTAGATATTTAATGTATAGCTACATATATTGAAATGGTTCTTAGTAGGTGCAATCTGTATCATGGAAAGGCTAAAGGAGAGAGAGGACATTAGAAATTACTAAAATGAAAGTTGTATGGTTGCACGAAACAAACATGTACCTATACAGGCAAAATAGAACAGGCTACTGATATTTCAAAACCAACACATAAGAAAGTCAATAGGAAGTAGGGAACAGTTTTCCATTATGGTTATTTTTCTCATCATTAATTCTTTCCTCGTGTTTTCTATTTTTCATTGTTTGCCTCTTTGGTTGCAACGTGCTTTTTCTTTCATTTCACATTACTCTGCTTTTTTATTTAGTTGTTTTTTTTTTTTTAACTTCTTTGGATTAGTTATGTCTGTAGAAATTTATTTTTCCTCTTAATTGTTCCTTTTGCCTCTTCCATTCTAAATCATGCAAACAATTGTACTTGCTTTTGTAATATTTCAAAGTTTACTGACCAATTTTTTTCTCTGGTCTCTCTGTTTCTCAACCATTTTTGTTGATTTTTGTGTTTGATTTCATTTTAAAATTTAAGAAACAGTTGAACGGAGTACAGGAGCAACAAGATCCCTCCCCACCACTTACTCATACAAGCCATTCTTTTCTACAAGACCATACCAGTCCTGGACAACAGCTCCGATTACAGTGCCCGGGCCAGCCAAGTCAGGCTTCACTTCTTTATCAAGTTCTTCCTCTAATACGCCATCAGCTTCTCCGTTAAAATCAATATGGTCTGTTTCGACTCCTTCTCCAATCAAATCCACATTAGGCGCGTCAACTACATCTTCAGTTAAATCCATTAGTGACGTGGCATCTCCAATTAGATCCTTTCGGACAATTTCTTCGCCGATAAAAACTGTGGTGTCACAATCTCCATACAATATCCAAGTTTCCTCTGGTACCCTGACTAGAGCTCCCGCAGTCACGGAAGCTACGCCCTTAAAAGGGCTGGCATCCAATTCTACGTTTTCCTCTCGAACCTCTCCAGTGACTACAGCAGGGTCTCTTTTGGAGAGGTCATCGATTACTATGACACCCCCTGCCTCCCCCAAATCAAACATTAATATGTATTCCTCAAGTTTGCCATTTAAGTCAATTATTACATCCGCAGCACCGTTAATATCTTCACCTTTAAAGTCAGTGGTGTCTCCAGTTAAATCAGCAGTTGATGTCATTTCATCAGCCAAAGTTACAATGACATCTTCTCTCTCATCACCTGTGAAGCAGATGCCTGGACATGCAGAGGTAGCATTAGTCAACGGATCTATTTCCCCTCTAAAATATCCATCATCTTCAACTTTAATTAATGGATGCAAAGCCACTGCCACGTTACAAGAAAAAATTTCTTCAGCTACAAACTCTGTGAGCTCTGTGGTCAATGCAGCCACTGACACAGTTGAGAAAGTGTTTTCTACCACGACTGCAATGCCATTTTCCCCACTCAGGTCCTATGTTTCTGCAGCACCATCAGCTTTTCAGTCTCTAAGAACTCCTTCCGCAAGTGCACTCTATACATCCCTTGGGTCGTCAATATCTGCAACTACCTCATCTGTAACTTCATCAATTATAACAGTGCCAGTATACTCTGTAGTCAATGTTTTGCCAGAACCAGCATTAAAGAAACTTCCAGACTCTAATTCATTTACAAAATCAGCAGCAGCCTTGCTGTCACCCGTTAAAACATTGACTACGGAGACACGTCCTCAGCCTCACTTCAATCGAACTTCATCTCCAGTTAAGTCCTCTTTGTTCCTTGCACCCTCTGCCCTTAAGTTGTCTACACCATCTTCTTTATCTTCCAGTCAGGAGATACTAAAAGACGTGGCTGAAATGAAAGAGGACCTCATGCGGATGACCGCAATACTACAGACAGATGTGCCCGAGGAGAAGCCATTCCAACCTGAACTCCCAAAAGAAGGGAGAATTGATGATGAAGAACCTTTCAAAATTGTAGAGAAAGTAAAGGAAGACTTAGTGAAAGTTAGTGAAATCCTTAAAAAGGATGTGTGTGTAGATAATAAAGGATCACCCAAATCACCAAAGAGTGACAAAGGACACTCTCCCGAAGATGACTGGATAGAATTTAGTTCGGAAGAAATCCGGGAAGCCAGGCAACAAGCTGCTGCGAGCCATTCTCCATCTCTGCCAGAGAGAGTGCAAGTAAAAGCAAAAGCCGCCTCCGAAAAGGATTATAACTTGACCAAAGTTATTGATTACCTAACAAATGATATTGGGAGTAGTTCACTGACAAACTTAAAATACAAGTTTGAAGACGCAAAGAAGGATGGTGAGGAGAGACAGAAAAGAGTTTTAAAACCAGCAATTGCTTTGCAGGAACACAAACTCAAAATGCCTCCAGCCTCCATGAGGCCTTCCACCTCTGAGAAAGAATTGTGTAAAATGGCTGATTCCTTTTTTGGAACAGATACTATCTTAGAGTCTCCTGATGACTTTTCTCAACATGACCAAGATAAAAGTCCCTTGTCTGACAGTGGCTTTGAAACAAGAAGTGAAAAGACACCTTCAGCCCCACAAAGCGCTGAAAGCACTGGTCCTAAACCACTTTTTCATGAAGTTCCCATCCCTCCTGTCATTACAGAAACAAGAACTGAAGTGGTTCATGTTATCAGGAGCTATGAGCCCTCAGCTGGGGATGTTCCCCAGACCCAACCAGAGGAGCCTGTGTCACCTAAACCTTCACCTACTTTTATGGAATTGGAACCAACGCCCACCACCTCTAGTATTAAAGAAAAAGTTAAGGCATTTCAAATGAAAGCCAGTAGCGAAGAAGATGACCACAATCGGGTTTTAAGCAAAGGCATGCGTGTTAAAGAAGAAACTCACATAACCACAACCACCAGAATGGTTTATCATTCTCCACCAGGCGGTGAAGGTGCATCTGAAAGAATTGAAGAAACCATGTCAGTCCATGACATCATGAAGGCCTTTCAGTCCGGGCGGGATCCTTCCAAAGAACTGGCAGGTCTGTTTGAACATAAGTCGGCAGTGTCTCCAGATGTTCACAAGTCTGCTGCTGAAACCTCAGCCCAGCATGCAGAGAAGGACAACCAAATGAAACCCAAACTGGAGCGTATAATAGAAGTCCACATCGAAAAAGGTAACCAAGCTGAGCCCACTGAAGTCATTATTAGAGAAACCAAAAAGCATCCAGAAAAAGAAATGTATGTATATCAGAAAGACTTATCCCGGGGAGATATTAACCTAAAAGATTTTCTGCCAGAAAAACACGATGCTTTTCCTTGTTCAGAGGAACAGGGTCAGCAAGAAGAAGAAGAACTTACTGCTGAAGAGTCATTGCCTTCTTATCTGGAGTCTTCCAGAGTAAACACTCCTGTGTCCCAAGAAGAAGATAGCCGCCCTAGTTCTGCTCAACTCATATCTGATGACTCTTATAAAACATTGAAGCTTTTGAGTCAACACTCAATAGAATACCATGACGATGAGTTGTCAGAACTAAGAGGGGAGTCTTACAGGTTTGCTGAGAAAATGCTTCTGTCAGAAAAGCTAGATGTGTCTCATTCTGATACTGAGGAATCGGTTACAGACCATGCAGGACCCCCTAGCTCAGAGTTACAGGGGTCTGATAAGCGGTCCAGAGAAAAAGTAGCCACTGCCCCCAAAAAAGAAATTCTCTCCAAAATCTATAAAGATGTTTCTGAAAATGGTGTAGGTAAAGTGTCTAAAGATGAGCATTTTGATAAAGTGACAGTGTTGCACTATTCTGGCAATGTTAGTAGTCCAAAACATGCCATGTGGATGCGCTTTACTGAGGACAGATTAGACAGAGGTAGAGAGAAGTTGATTTATGAAGATAGGGTGGACAGGACTGTGAAGGAGGCTGAAGAAAAACTGACTGAAGTGTCACAGTTTTTTCGTGACAAAACTGAAAAGCTCAATGATGAACTGCAGTCCCCAGAGAAAAAGGCACGCCCTAAAAATGGCAAAGAATATTCTTCTCAAAGCCCTACCGGTAGCAGCCCTGAGAAAGTGCTGCTGACAGAACTGCTGGCATCCAGTGATGAATGGGTTAAGGCAAGACAGCATGGCCCTGATGGACAAGGCTTCCCCAAGGCCGAGGAGAAGGCACCCAGTCTCCCCAGCAGCCCAGAGAAGACGGTTCTCTCCCAACAGACTGAGGACAGCAAGTCCACAGTGGAAGCCAAAGGAAGTATTTCACAGAGCAAAGCACCAGATGGGCCCCAGTCTGGATTCCAGCTCAAACAATCTAAACTCAGTTCCATTAGATTAAAATTTGAACAAGGCACACATGCAAAAAGTAAGGACATGTCTCAAGAAGACAGAAAGTCAGATGGCCAGTCCAGAATCCCAGTTAAAAAAATACAGGAGAGCAAGCTACCCGTCTACCAAGTTTTTGCTAGAGAAAAACAGCAGAAGGCCATAGACCTCCCAGATGAAAGTGTATCTGTGCAAAAAGATTTTATGGTATTAAAAGCCAAAGATGAGCATGCCCAAAGCAACGAAATTGTTGTAAATGATTCTGGCTCTGATAATGTGAAAAAACAGAGAACTGAAATGTCAAGTAAAGCAGTGCCTGACTCTTTTTCTGAGCAGCAGGCTAAAGACTTGGCATGTCATATAACCTCAGATTTAGCAACTAGGGGACCATGGGACAAAAAGGTCTTTAGAACATGGGAGAGTTCGGGAGCCACTAACAATAAGTCTCAGAAAGAAAAACTTTCGCATGTACTTGTTCATGATGTAAGAGAGAATCACATTGGTCACCCTGAGAGTAAAAGTGTTGATCAAAAGAATGAATTTATGTCTGTGACTGAGAGAGAACACAAATTGTTAACAAATGGCTCTCTCTCAGAAATTAAAGAAATGACTGTAAAATCTCCCTCCAAAAAAGTCTTATATAGGGAATATGTCGTGAAAGAAGGGGACCATCCAGATGGATTGCTTGATCAGCCTTCCAGGAGGAGCGAGAGCTCAGCAATGTCACACATTCCCGTCAGAGTTGCTGATGAGAGGAGAATGCTGTCTTCTAACATTCCCGATGGTTTTTGTGAACAGTCGACCTTTCCAAAACATGAACTATCCCAAAAATTGTCCCAGTCAAGCATGAGTAAAGAGACAGTTGAGACACAGCACTTTAATTCTATAGAAGATGAAAAAGTTACCTATTCAGAAATCAGCAAAGTTTCCAAACACCAGAGTTATGTAGGTTTATGCCCACCTCTCGAGGAAACCGAAACCTCCCCCACCAAATCTCCTGATTCTTTAGAGTTTAGCCCAGGAAAGGAATCTCCCTCTAGTGATGTATTCGACCACAGTCCCATTGATGGATTGGAAAAACTCGCACCACTAGCCCAGACAGAGGGAGGGAAAGAGATAAAAACTTTACCCGTTTATGTCAGTTTTGTACAAGTGGGGAAGCAATATGAAAAGGAGATACAACAAGGAAGTGTAAAAAAAATCATAAGTCAGGAATGTAAGACAGTGCAAGAAACCAGGGGCACCTTTTATACAACTAGACAGCAAAAGCAACCTCCTTCTCCCCAAGGTAGTCCAGAAGATGATACTCTAGAGCAAGTATCCTTTCTAGACAGCTCTGGGAAAAGCCCTTTAACCCCAGAAACGCCCAGTTCAGAGGAAGTGAGTTACGAATTTACATCTAAGACACCTGACTCGCTCATAGCTTATATACCAGGCAAACCCAGCCCAATTCCCGAGGTTTCTGAGGAGTCAGAGGAGGAGGAACAGGCCAAGTCAACCTCCCTAAAGCAGACTACAGTGGAGGAAACAGCAGTTGAGCGTGAAATGCCTAATGACGTGAGCAAAGACTCTAACCAAAGACCCAAAAATAACAGAGTTGCCTATATTGAATTTCCCCCTCCTCCACCACTGGATGCGGACCAGATTGAGTCAGATAAGAAGCATCATTTTCTCCCAGAAAAAGAGGTTGACATGATTGAAGTCAATCTGCAAGATGAGCATGACAAGTACCAGCTGGCTGAACCTGTCATTAGAGTGCAGCCACCTTCACCAGTTCCTCCCGGGGCAGACGTCAGTGATTCGAGCGATGACGAGTCTATTTATCAGCCAGTCCCAGTTAAAAAATACACCTTCAAATTAAAGGAAGTGGACGACGAACAAAAAGAAAAATCCAAAGCTTCTGCTGAAAAGGCTTCCAACCAGAAAGAACTGGAAAGTAACGGATCTGGAAAAGATAATGAATTTGGCCTTGGCCTTGATTCACCTCAGAATGAAACTGCCCAGAATGGGAACAATGACCAGTCCATCACAGAGTGTTCCATTGCCACCACAGCAGAGTTTTCTCATGACACGGATGCCACAGAGATCGACTCTCTGGATGGCTATGACCTGCAAGATGAAGACGATGGCTTGACAGAGAGCGATTCTAAACTCCCAAGTCAAGCCATGGAAATTAAGAAAGATATCTGGAACACAGAGGGCATTCTGAAGCCAGCTGACCGCTCTTTTAGCCAAAGTAAACTCGAAGTTATCGAGGAGGAGGGAAAGGTGGGACCAGATGAAGACAAGCCACCTTATAAAAGTTCTTCATCTGAAAGGACTCCTGATAAGACTGATCAGAAGTCAGGGACCCAGTTCTTCACACTGGAAGGCAGACATCCTGACAGATCAGTGTTTCCTGATACTTACTTCAGTTACAAAGTAGATGAAGAATTTGCCACTCCTTTTAAAACAGTAGCTACCAAAGGTCTAGATTTTGACCCTTGGTCCAATAACCGAGGGGATGATGAAGTTTTTGACAGTAAATCACGGGAAGATGAAACTAAGCCATTTGGGCTGGCGGTAGAAGACCGCTCTCCAGCAACAACCCCTGATACAACGCCAGCCAGAACGCCAACTGATGAAAGTACCCCAACTAGTGAGCCTAACCCCTTCCCATTTCATGAAGGAAAAATGTTTGAGATGACTCGCAGTGGTGCAATTGACATGAGCAAGAGGGATTTTGTTGAAGAGAGGCTCCAATTTTTCCAGATTGGTGAGCATACTTCTGAAGGGAAGTCAGGGGACCAGGGGGAAGGGGATAAAAGTATGGTCACTGCCACACCACAGCCACAGTCAGGGGACACCACTGTAGAAACCAATCTAGAGAGAAATGTAGAGACACCTACAGTGGAACCTAACCCCAGCATCCCGACCAGCGGAGAGTGTCAGGAAGGCACATCCAGTAGTGGCTCCCTGGAGAAATCGGCAGCAGCCACTAACACCTCTAAAGTTGACCCCAAGTTGCGCACGCCTATAAAAATGGGAATTTCTGCATCCACCATGACCATGAAGAAAGAAGGCCCTGGAGAAATAACAGATAAGATAGAAGCGGTGATGACCAGTTGTCAGGGATTAGAAAATGAAACTCTAACAATGATTTCAAATACAGCCAATAGCCAGACGGGCGTTAGGCCCCATGAAAAACATGATTTTCAAAAAGATAACTTTAATAACAACAACAATTTGGATTCTTCCACTATACAGACAGATAACATTATAAGTAATATAGTTACCACAGAACATTCTGCACCCACTTGTACCACAGAGAAAGACAACCCAGTGAAAGTCTCATCAGGAAAAAAGACAGGGGTACTACAAGGACACTGTATAAGAGATAAGCAGAAAGTTCTTGGAGAACAGCAAAAAACAAAGGAATTGATAGGGATTAGGCAAAAATCCAAACTTCCCGTAAAGGCCACTTCACCAAAAGATACCTTCCCACCGAACCATATGCCAAACACTAAAGCAAGTAAAATGAAGCAGGTTAGTCAATCTGAGAAAACCAAAGCCCTTACTACTTCTTCATGTGTAGATGCCAAGTCCAGAATTCCAGTGAAAAACACACACAGGGATAACATAGTTGCAGTTAGAAAAGCATGTGCCACACAAAAGCAAGGGCAGCCAGAGAAAGGCAAGGCCAAACAGCTTCCATCCAAGTTGCCAGTAAAGGTAAGATCCACCTGTGTCACTACCACCACCACCACCACCACTGCCACCACCACCACCACCACCACCACCACCACCAGCTGCACAGTTAAAGTTAGGAAAAGTCAGCTCAAGGAAGTATGTAAACATTCCATTGAATATTTTAAGGGAATTAGTGGTGAGACCTTAAAGCTTGTGGACCGCCTCTCTGAAGAAGACAAAAAGATGCAGTCCGAGTTGTCCGATGAGGAAGAAAGTACCTCAAGAAACACGTCGTTGTCCGAGACTTCCCGGGGTGGCCAGCCTTCAGTTACAACGAAGTCTGCTAGAGATAAGAAAACAGAGGCAGCACCTTTAAAATCAAAGAGTGAAAAGGCCGGCAGTGAGAAAAGGAGCAGTAGAAGGACTGGTGAGAATGAAGGCAGTCAGGTCTCTCGAGCACTCTGCTCACATCCTGGAGAACGAGCATAGTTTGTAAACACTTTCCAACTCGTAGACCCTAGTGCATGAACTGTTGTGATTGCCTGTGGAGTGACTTAACCGTAGTTTCTCATTATGTCATTGTCATCCGTATGTGCTGTCGTATATACTCTTCTTTCTGCCTTTTGATCAAACTACACGGTAGACAGCTAGGGAAGCATGCTGAAGATATTGGTGTCATTCAAGATGAACAACCTTTTTTTTTTTTTTTTTTTAAATGTGCTAATGGATATGATTCTGTCAAAGTAAAAGCACAGATGTTGAAATCCCATCATGGTGTTTTCACCAACACGACACTTCTGTAACTGTTGTAAACTAGCTAGCTCGTCAGCATGTTCAATCCCATTACATTGAGCATCCATGTAGTCTGACATTTGGCCTGATGCAGGTGAAAAACAAGTGAGCCATGTGCAAAGAAGTGTTCATGTAGGTGACTAGGACACATTTAAGTGTACAGTGTTAGCATTAGTCTCTCTGTAAAATCTGCATACTGCTAAAAGCAATTTTCCAGTATCGTATCTTTCTTGATGATTATTTTAATTAAGAAATTGTAAATCGTAGGTCCACAGAGTCCATGTGAACGGACAGATATCAGGATGGCAATAGTAGCCGATCACCTGGGACTTAGTTGGACAGGTAAGTGTATACACTGCTGAATGAAACAAATTAGTTTCTTCATTTCTTTGTCTTACTCACAAGCAGTTCAATATATATATTTTAAAAATAGAAACAAGCAACTAGTAAAAAACATCTTTATCACCAGTTTTATCTACCCAGAGATAAATACTGATTGTACCTTGTATACTGTGTTTTTCCAAAGCCTTTTCTATGCATATGCACTAAGAAATAGAAATTTAAATTTTTTTACCTTAAATTTAAGCATTTTCTTCACAATGTCACTTCTGTAGTATAGGATAACCTTTTACTGAATAGCAAATTTATCTTGTAGCACAAAAGAAAACACAGCTAAGGCCTATGACTTAATCAAAATTCTTTCACATGGTTTATGTCCTTAGAGCAGCTTTCTAGGCAACAGTTCAATTAACCCATGCCTAGGCTGCACAAATTTTAGTCATTCACTGTGAAGTCCTCTTCACAGTTTTTATGATATATACACATAAAACTCTATTTACCTGATACTCTTCTTTAAGTAAACTCACTTTTATGCTCAAAATTTATTTAAAAGAAAAATCTTATATTACTTTGATAATGGGAAAGGATTCTTTGCATTATCTATGTAAACAAGAAAACAATGACAGTTTAAATTTTGAATTAAAAATTTTTTAATGTGATTTTTAAAATATAAGTATGTAAATAAATACATTTAATTCACAAAAGTTGAAGTCTATAAAATTCATGCCTGTAATCCCAGCACTGTGGGAGACCAAAGCAGGCAGATCACTTAAGAAACACAGGACTAGCCTACCCAATATGGTGAAACACTGTCTCTACTGAAAATACACAAATTAGCCAGGTGTGGCGGTGCATGCCTTTCGTCCTGGCTACTTGGGAGGCTGAGACAGGAGAATTGCTTGAACCCGGGAGGCAGAGGCTACAGTGAGCTGAGATCGCACCACTGCACTCCAGACTGGGTAACAGTAAAACAAAATAAAATAAAAGATAATGAGATTTCGTATCAATTGGACAAATTGGACAATTCTGCATTGTAATTCTGAGCTTAACAGTACCCTTAAAATCCTACCTCACATGAATCAGAAATTTTAAGTTTTGTGGGTTAGGTATATTTTTTAATGCATGGCCAAATAATAAATATTCATTATCATCACATCTAAATTCATCTTGCATACCATTAGCAACATACATTCCATATAGTTATCTCTATTTAATTGGAGACTATGAAACTAGATAATAGGAAGCAATTTCATCTAATTGTTTTTTCCTTTGAATGCCCTCAGTCCCCGTCCACCCCTACCACCACTACCCCATATCAAACCCTCCTCTCTTCATCAACCTAGTCTCTGCTCTCAGGTATACTGCTAATGGCTGGGAGCTGAGTGGAGTTCTGAAAAGATAGGTGGTCTGAGTAATGTTTTGTAGGCAGTTAAGAGTTAATGGTAATTTATTATGTATAAATATTTAGTAATATAAAATTTATATTTTAACATTGGACATTGTAATCTGAAAATATACTGGAGCAAATGTTTGTTTTGCATTATTATATGCCTAGAACTGTTATTTTCCTTAAGCAGATACAGTCAGAGTAAATTTTTGGAGATATGGCATAGTAGCCAGACAAAAAGCCATAAACCTAAAATTCCTAGTGTCAGTGTCTTTGCTCTTTATTAAGTCTCTAGACAATGGATAGAGTTTTGTCATGAAGGCTTATTGGGCAGTAGGAGTATTGTCTCTTAAGACACAGAGATGAAGAACTAAAAATAACTTCTCTAACTAGAATTACTGTATGCTCAATGACAATTATTAAGAATATTAAGCATTTAAGAGAACAAATTTTACATCTGTCCCTCGAAACCACTATTAACATCTTATGTGCTTTTTTTTAAAATAAGAACTTTTTATAATGTTATACATACAATGTAATCTGCTTATTTGTAACTGTGTCTTTCTACAAAATTCGATATTTTCTGATCTTGGTTTTAATGCATAAAAATATATCCAATAGATGTACTTTATGATGGTGGTTTTCCAATTGTGGTTCACAATGCTTCAATGACACGTGAAATCAGTTCATGATTTGTTTTTGTTTTTAAATGCAATATTATATAAAAGAAAATGACTGTGTATTACGTGTATTAAGGCTAATTTTGTTCTGTGGAGATCTGATTTTATTTATGTAAACACCATGATATATAATGTATTTCTAACTGTAGGCCATGATCACAACAGTTGTTTGCAATCCACTGCCTTAAATTAACTCTTATCCTTTTGTTCAACATGCGGATTGTTTTCAATGAACATTCATGTATATAAATCATTGTATACAACTCATATATTGTCAGGGTAAATTTCTAAATGTGAATCACTTGGTCAAAAGATAATGGACTTCATTGAGTCTCTGAATGCATTTTGCAAAATTGCTGGAAGTATTTTGTAAGGGGGATAGAGTCTTGACCAATTCCTTTTCCATGGGATCATTTTTGCCCATTTCTTACTTTTTGTTATCATTTAAGGTAACACACACTTGATAAATTGTTTTAATATAAAAAAAATACAGTGGGAACTAAGTCTCCTTCCCTTCTCTGAGTCCTAAGTTTCCCTCTTCCAAGGCAGCCACTAATACTGAGATCATATGTATCTTTCCAACAACACTCTGCAATTTACAAGATTGAATATGAGTATATATGAGTGTATACAAGTAGATGGACAGAAAGCTGTCTCCCTTTTATTTTTTTACTCAGTAGCTTCATATCATATAAGATGATCTGGCCTGGAGTCATCATATAACCTCCTGTGTGGAGTTTATGAAACTTGAAGGCATAGAGGGTGGAATATTATGTGAGTAAAAGATATCTTCATGAAGATTGCTTAGCACAAACCCTATCAGCATCTCTTGTGCCATATACATGAATTGTGTACCTCTACGTATCTTGTAATTTGCTCAGATTGTAGAGAATTTGGCTGAGTTAAAAGAATCATGCAACATCCTCTTTGCAAACTCCAAAAATCTTTTTATTTTTTTAGCTAGGGTCTCACACTATTGCCCAGGCTGAAGTGCAGTGGCCCAGTCTCAGCTCACTGCATCCACTGCCTCCTGGGCTCAAGTGATCCAACTCAGCCTCCTGAGTAGCTGGGACCACAGGCATGCGCCACCGCACCTGACTAATTTTTGCGTTTTTGTTGTTGTTGTGTGTGTGTGGAGATGGGGGTTTTGCCATGTTGCCCAGGCTGGTCTCAAACTCGGGTGCAGGCAATCCACCTGCCTCAGCCTCCCAAAGTGCTGGGATTATAGGTATGGTCCACTGTGCCCAGCCTAAGTCTAAAAATCTTTATAAGATGGTCTTTAAAAAAAAAAAAATCTGATTATAAGTCATTACCTAAGGAGAGTTAAGTCACAGCCTGCGTATGGTCACTACTTTGCTATGAAACCAAGTATATAAAAATTAATGTCTGAGGCTGTACTTGAGCTTGACTATAAAATTCCCTTTACTTTTTGTGGCAATTGAGAATTACTTTTATGAAACGTGTGTGATAAAAGTAGAATATGCAATCTTAGTAACTCTCTTTCTTTTCTACAGAACTGGCAAGGGAACTGAATTTTTCAGTGGATGAAATCAATCAAATACGTGTGGAAAACCCAAATTCTTTAATTTCTCAAAGCTTCATGTTATTAAAAAAATGGGTTACCAGAGACGGAAAAAATGCCACAAGTATGCCGAAATTATATTATTTTAACTTTCAAAACTGCATAAATGTAATATTTTAGATAAGCCAACTGTTAGGTTCATTCAAGTATTATTCTAATTTTCTGTAATCTTTAATATAGAAAAATAAGTGATCATGAGGTAATAGCAAGTCTTTTGACGTTATACTTGTTTAATTTAGTGTTAGCAGTCTAAACTTCTATTCCTCAGAAGTTTTTTGGAAAGCAAGTAGCAGGGAATTTTTCGCATTTGGCCTGTCATTCTCTCTGTGACCATTAAAACTGCAAAAAATAATTTTAGTTGTTAAATCATGGGACACGGTGATCAGAAACACTCTGAAGTTACCACTATGGTTGGAGGCAGATGTGCAGAGAGGGACAATAGGGTCATATTAGGGGAGCAAATAGTTTTACTCAGCTTGGTTGGCTCTACTGTTGTTGGGTTTGGTTTTGCTGGCTGGTGGGATTGGGTGGTCGTCCTATATTTTGGCAAGTGCCAACCCACAACAATGTGGAATAAATTATTATGGGTTTGCCTGTGTCAACTTGACCTCAGAAAGTCATTAAAATGCTAAGTACCAAATATGAGGGTGACCTATTTTGGCATTCTAAGAGGAAAGGAAGCTTTAGCTTTATTAGATCCCCTTATAACCAAAAGGAATCTAGCTATTTTAAGGCACTGTTCCAGTGGAACACAGCTTTACAAAGTGATTAAGACTCCGACACCTTCCCTGTAGCAGCGAGCATTCCGAGTCCTCTGGATAGGGAGATTGCAGAGATGGAGTAAGAAGGAGCTAAAATGTCAACAGGGCTGCAAAAGCCACGCCTTTGTGTAGATATTGTGCTGACTGAAAGAACATAATTTAATGGAGTTTTCAACCTTTTTTTTCTCCTTTTCAGCTGATGCCTTAACTTCGGTCTTGACAAAAATTAATCGAATAGATATAGTGACACTGCTAGAAGGACCAATATTTGACTATGGAAATATTTCAGGCACCAGAAGTTTTGCAGATGAGAACAATGTTTTCCATGACCCTGTTGATGGTAATTGAATTTAGTGTTTGTTCATATTTATTTAATCATTTGATAACATTGGAAAGTGCAGTCAGACAAGGCAGTCACTTAAAAGCAACTAGACTGTGATTTGCTTGACTTAGTTTCTCATTTTCACAGCATTTTCTCTGCCAGAGTCTTCTGCAAATAAACACTCTGATATCAGAGCAAACTTGGTAAATACCTCTGTTTATATACAATAGAAATCATGAAGTATGAACACCTAAGGTATCTGAAAGAGTTGGTATTTCTAATATTTCATAAAAGTTAAATATCTTTTGTCACTTTTAATTTTTAACCCCCAAACTAGTTACCTCTTTTATTCATATATAGGTAAAACAAATGATGAGCCATTTTCATCAGATAAGCAAGGTATTGAGTCAAGTGGAAGCATATAGTGTACAAATTGTAAGGTAAAATGGCAATTTACTGTTGTGGCACCAAGTATTTAAATGTGCACTGAAAAAATTTAATGTATCATTCAAGTAAGTGCTTTAGTTATTTAGCATTGTTATTTTAACTTCACGAATATGCTGCCATTTATTCTTTGGAAAAACTACTTGATCTCAAAGGCAGTGCAATTTCTAATTCAATCGGCATAGATGTTACTAATAATAATTCCTCTTTCGCATTAGCTTTATTTATATAAAAAATCTTGTCATTTTTTCCTCATTATGTAAATTGGTGCTTTTTTCACCGAAATATTAAGAAAAACATGATACATAGCTTCCTATGTTTTTCAAAATAGTCCCGTCTTACGTTCACAAATGAAAATGTATTCCTACAATGAATTTTTATTTTGTTTTTGAGACGAAGTCTCACTCTCTCTCTTAGGCTGGAGTGCAATGGCACGATCTCAGCTCACTGCAACCGCCGCCTCCTGGCTTCAAGCCATTCTCCTGTCTCAGCCTCCCGAGTAGCTGGGATTACAGGCATGCGCCACCATGCCCGGCTAATTTTTTGTATTTTTAGTAGAGATGAGGTGTCACCATGTTTGCCAGGCTGGTCTCGAACTCATGACCTCAAGTGATCCACCCGCCTCTGCCTCTCAAAGTGCTGGAATTACAGGCATAAGCCACCCCACCTAGCCTCTATAATGAATTTTGAGTAGAAAATTTGATGATGGTATGGAGGCAGGAATAGGAACTAAGGATATTTTTCTACTATTCCATTTTTCAACTGGCAAAGTTAGATAGACTAACGAGAGTCACTAACTTCTAATTAACTTCGAATTCTGCATATATTTTGTGGAAAAATATCTCAAAATTCTTAGAAAGTTTCTGCTTATTAAAAAGTTTAAGTCTGGCTGAGCACAGTCTGTCTCTTAAAAAAAAAAAAGTTTAAGTCAACAAAAGATTTAAAGCATACTTGTTATCCATGTAACAAACACAATGGGTAATGAAGTAAAAAGTGGTTCTTTCTAAGTTTATAAAGACCATAGCACCTTGGAAAAATGCTCCCTTTGAGGCCTTGTCTTACATGCAAGGCCATATATCAGGAACCACATGCTTTTTGCGCTAGATAAATATAGATCATCTTATCAAATTTTAAATTATTGATAAGTTATAGTTTATGCAAGCTTCTTATATTCTTTATTGGGAAAAATGTTTTTTAAGTAACTGTAATGAAAACGATCATCAGAACACAACAGAAGTAAGTAGTGTTGAAAGCTTTATTTAATTTGAACATTTTTAAATTGGAATATCCTTAAAATATAGTCAAAAATGAAAGGGCTTTTTGTTGCTACATCTTAATATTTTTAAATTCCTTGTTCAAAATTTCTTAGGGAAATTTAGAAACGTGTATATGAAGTCATTTCACTAAGGCAGATTATAAACCTCAGCTAGTCTTAGCCAGCTGTTCAACAAGCATCTGGTTTATAGATGACCGTAACTGAAAAATGTTCACTTACCTATAGCAATTTGAGTTTACAACAGCAGCTAAGTTGGTATTTACCTTGGACTGATGGAAAAATTAGACTTTCATTTTGTAGACCAACAATTCAGAAACTGTGCTGCTTTTTTCCTGTCTCTCTCTCCTCTTCGTTGAACTTTTATGAAACTTCCTTTCCTCACCATGACCAGACCACTGTTGACTTTTCTCTCTGCTAAGGCAGAAAAATGCTTCCATAGTCCATGCAGCAGTGTTTAAAACAAGGGATTAGCTCCCCTCTCCCCTTTTGCGTAGGCTGGTTAATAAACTCTGTGTTTCATAGCATTGTCGTGAATATTCAGAGTGCTCCTTGCAAATGGTTTTCCTACTATCTCTGTTGTGTATCATTTCTCTTTATTTGATTCGTGGTTCTGAGTGGACCCTACCACCAACTTCACCAAGACCTTCATGTACTCCTCCACAACCCTTTCATCTTGGTCATACCTGTGTTTGTACAACACCCTAGAACTACATGGAGTCTTTTAAACTTGGTCTGTGTTTTCAATCCTTTTCTTAACATCTTTTAAAATTTTTTTCCCAGTGACGACACTGCTCTAAAATCTAATAATCATTTCTTTCCAAAGATTAAATCCATTTTTCTGTGCTATAATTTCATGTGAAAGAAGAACTAGGTTGCATTGCTCATATGTACAGTTCTTAAAATAAGAGTTGTAGGTAATTAATTACAAAAATTGGTTTCTTGTGGCTTCCTGTATTCAGTCCACCACAGTATGAACTTTGCATGCTAAATATAGAAAGTGATAATAAGTATCTCATATAATGACCACTAACTTTATATTGGATTAGTCTGCATACTCTGGATTAGTGTGCATATTTACTTATTGTATCATAATTTCTAAAACAGAAACAATTGATAGCGTAATTAGTATTCTATTTTATTGGAGTTTGCACTAGACCTTTTTATTTCATTGTGTTACATTTAATTGAACTAAACCGATACATTTATCGACATCAATCTGTAATTCATCATACATTTTCATGCCTGATATAATTTTAGTCATTCCATGTGTTTGTGTTTGATGTATTCTAATTCATTCCAGTCAGTCCAAATGTACTGTCTTCCATAGGTTATCCTTCCCTTCAAGTGGAACTGGAAACCCCCACAGGGTTGCACTACACACCACCTACCCCTTTCCAGCAAGATGATTATTTTAGTGATATCTCTAGCATAGAGTCTCCCCTTAGAACCCCCAGTAGACTGAGTGATGGGCTAGTGCCTTCCCAGGGGAACGTAGAGCATTCCGCAGATGGACCTCCAGTCGTAACTGCAGAAGACACTTCCTTAGAAGACAGCAAACTGGAAGACTCAGTGCCTTTAACAGAACTGCCTGAAGCAGTGGATGTAGATGAGAGCCAGTTGGAGAATGTATGTCTGAGTGAGTATCCTCAATACCTTGGAAATTTGGCTGGGTCCCCAAAAGATGTTAAACCAGCAGAGCCTAGAAAACTAGGAGTAAGCTCTGAACAGCAGGAGAAAGGAAAATCTGGTCCTGATGAGGAGATGACGGAAGAGAAACTCAAATCTCTATTTGAGGACATTCAACTTGAAGAAGGAGTAGAGTCTGAGGAGATGACAGAAGAAAAAGTACAGGCTATTCTTAAGCGTGTTCAGCAAGCAGAACTGGAAATGTCTTCAATTACAGGTTGGCAGAATGAGACATCAAGTGGAAACCCAGAGGCTCCCGCTCAAGCTCGAAGAGTAACTGGTGGGTTACTAGATCGACTGGATGACAGGTATGGCTGTTTCAAAAAAAGGAAAGTGAAACACAGGTTACTTGTTAATAATTTATCTTAAATACGTGCTTTTTAGCGGTGACTACTTCCAAATTACCATTCTAGTTCTGGCATAAAACCTGCTTTAAAGACCAGTTCATTATGCTAATCTGGAAAGGAAAGTGAATTTAAATTTAAATTTAATTCTCAAAACTAGTGAGAGGCTGAAATAAAATGCAGGAAAAATTACATACATGCCCAAGATTTATATGTCATCTTTACTTTAGAATACTATTATTTTCTACTTTGTTACTTGTGTGATTCTTTTCATATAGCCAGTAATTCTTGTTCATTTAAAATAATGAGGTGGGCAGATCACCTGAGGTCAGGAGTTCGAGACCAGCCTGGCCAACATGGTGAAACCTCATCTCTACTAAAAATACAAAAATTAGCATGTGTGGTGGCACGCACCTGTAATCCCAGCCACTCAGGAGGCTGAGGCAGGAGAATTGCTTGAACCCACGAGGTGGAGGTTGCAGTGAGTGGGGATCACAACACTGCGCTTCAGCCTGGGCGACAGAGTGAGACTCTGTCTCAAAAAAAATAAGAATAATAATGAATGAAAGTCCATGTTGTTGAGAAATATAAACATTACTGGTTTTTTCCTAACTGCAAACATAAATATGCTCATTATTAAAACTTAAAATGCAGATTAAACAAATCAATACACCACATCATCTACCAATAACATTTTGGTGGATTTTCTTCTATGCATGATTTTTTAAATGTCTTAAAGTAAAAAGTACAGAGAAGCAAAAAGAAAAGCCATCCATTCTCCTATCATACTAGGAAAAACTGATTTTACATATCCTTCTATTTTTCCACGGGTCCTGTTTTTGATAATTTGAAAGATACACAGTTGTTTATACCAAATAATATTGCCACGATGAATATTTGTCTTTACCCAAAATAATTTCCTGGTCATGAATCTGGTTAATTCTTATACTGGCCTTGCTCTAGAAAGGTGAGAGTCTAGAATCTGAGACATAGGTTCAAATCCCACCACCATTAGGAATGTACTTTGTGATTTGGGATGAATGTCTAAGCTCTAAGAAGGTCACTCTAATTATCTTTAAATATAAGAATACTACTACCTTCCTTAAACAGATTTATATATAGAAAAAGAGAGGATGTATGTCTACCAAATGACTGACACAAACAGTAATTTCTCAGTAGCACTAGGCATTATTTTTATTTACATACACATTAGACTAAAACATATTTTACTTCAGTGACAGCTAGTGATAAACTTAAGTTGGACACAAGTTAAGTTGGACTCAAATCATTACTTATATTATTTCATAACCATATTTTATATTTTTATGTCATTGATAAGCTT
Source organism: Piliocolobus tephrosceles (assembly GCF_002776525.5). Classification (NCBI taxonomy): domain Eukaryota; kingdom Metazoa; phylum Chordata; class Mammalia; order Primates; family Cercopithecidae; genus Piliocolobus; species Piliocolobus tephrosceles. Next base: position 56,056,573 of record NC_045442.1, on the reverse strand, counting down.
CTTGCTCAGTAAAAATTCCCAAAGAGGGAGGTTACAAAACTACTTTTGAAAAATTGCAGGCATGAATGAATTCTCTCTACAGCCTACAAAAGAGACAATTGCAAAGAAGACGACAAATAGTACTTATTTTGATGTTCAGATATAGCCACACAATTTATAGTTACATATCAGGGAATAAATATAGGAAAGGTGTTCATTATTATTAAACCAGCTGAAATTCCTTGTTTTGTATAGGCTCTGCCAGTGAGTTATATAGAAAAAACACTAGTGAATCCCCTGGTTCCACAGAAGGAGGAAAAGGCCAGTCACTTTGCTCCTGTTTTCAGAATATGTAGGGTAGGAGAACATATGCAAGCAATGTGGACTGGGGAGTAGAAAATTAAACCAAAGTCAAATAAAGCTGTATGTTACAAGACCTTCACAGTATGCTTGGATTATTTATCCTTACACATAAAGAATAGTCTTTTAAAAATAAGTATGTTCAGATAATCAGAATCTGATTTAAAGGAATACACACACATATATAAGTATATATTATACATATAAAGCATTGTACTAGTTATTGCCTTCTAGTGGTAATAAGCCAACATGCTAAAAATAATACACAAGCTACAAAAAAAGTGAAAAATAGTCTCTACTGAAACTTGTAAAAAACTTAGAAGTCAATTTGAAAGAAAGCATTGGAAAGGAAAGAGTTTTAATAGTTAAGGGAAAAACAGTTCTCTCAGTAGGTAGAAAAGAGTGTGCAACACTCAACTCACTAGTGAGATTAGCAGAGGTCAAGAGGAGAGAAAAATGAGATTCAAGTAAAGGTATTAGAGTTGGAAAAGTAACGACAGGATTCATGACTGAAAACATATACAAAGAATTGGAATTTGGGGTTCTTGGGGGAACACCACAGTCTTGACCACAGGAATGTGTTTTGTTCTTTTTTGGAGACGGCGCAATTTTTTGTACAGCGGCTCAATCTTTGCTCACTGCAACCTCTGCCTCCCAGGCTCAAGTGATCCTCCCACCTCAGCCTCCCAAGTAGCTGGGACTACAGGCGTGCACCACTGTGCCCACTAATTTTTGTAGTTTTTTGGTAGAGACGTGGTTTTACCACATCACCCAGGCCGAACTCAAATTCCTGGGCTCAAGGGATCCTTCTGCCTCAGCCTCCCAAAGTGCTGGGAATATAGGCAAGAACCATGAGTCCGACCAGCAGGTTATTTTTTACTGGTGATAGAAAAGCATTCTGAAATATCTTCTCCTTTAAGATTGGTGGGCTTGGAACTCTAGGTATGTCCATGAGCCTCTCAGGGACTCTCAGGATCACTCATCAAGATGATATAATTCAAGTAGCTATAGAACTGCAATTTGTATATTTAGATGAGAGCCTAGCTAGGCAATTTGGCAACTGAGATATGGGGGATGTCTAGAAGCTGTGTAGCCCCTCCTGACACCTCACCCATGAGAGCCCCTTACATTTTATTTATTTATTGCGAGATAGAGTCTCGCTGTGTCACCCAGGCTGGAGTGCAGTGGCACAGTCTCAGCTCACTACAACCTCCACCTCCTGGGTTCAAGCAATTCTCCTGCCTCAGCCTCCCGAGTAGCTGGGATTACAGGCGCGTGTCACCACATCTGGCTAATTTTAGTATTTTTAGTAGAGATGGGATTTCGCCATGTTGGCCAGGCTGGTCTTAAACTCCTGATCTCAGGTGCCTGCCTCAGCCTCCCAAGCTGCTGGAATTACAGGCACGAGCCACTGCACCCAGCTACATTTTAAATCCAGTGGCCACACTTTTCAAACTTTTCTATTTTATGCCTTCAGAAGTAGTCAAAAGACACAGTTCTTAAAACTTTAGTTTCTGAAACCTGTATTCAGGCATATGTTGCCATTGTAAATTTGCAAATTTTCTTTTGCAGCCCTGACCAGTGTAGAGATTCCATTACCTCATATCTCAAAGGAGAAGCTGGAAAATTTGAAGCAAATGGAAGCCATACAGAAATCACTCCAGAAGCAAAGACAAAATCTTACTTTCCAGAATCCCAAAATGATGTGGGAAAACAGAGTACCAAGGAAACTCTGAAACCAAAAATACACGGATCTGGTCATGTTGAAGAACCAGCATCACCACTAGCAGCGTATCAGAAATCTCTAGAAGAAGCCAGCAAGCTTATCATAGAAGAGACTAAACCCTGTGTGCCTGTCAGTATGAAAAAGATGAGTAGGACTTCTCCAGCAGACGGCAAGCCAAGGCTTAACCTCCATGAAGAAGAGGGGTCCAGTGGATCTGAGCAAAAGGTATGTCATCTGGTCATCCAGTAGCAGTCATTGAAATGGAAAGTATTGATGCTTTACTTCTTTGGATTAATCTTGTAGCCCGGGGCCCAAGGTTTTTTACAATTTCTAAATTATAAATGTGTGAAATTGTAGCACTAATGGTGGAGGTAAAGAAAGTACTGAGTTAAACACATACATAAAAAAAACTTATGAGTAAAATGTCTGCCATTTGATTATACCTTCATTCATTGTACAGTAAAAGGGAATAAGTATCTGTTTAGCCATTTTTAGGAGGGACAAGAACCAGAGAGACGTTGAGTAACTAGTTTAAGACCCAGTATTTTATCTGGGATTTAGGTCTCCTAACTCCCACTCCGTGTTCTTCCTTACGGGAGGAGGATAATCATTCTGATCCTTTCTGGCTCCTTGGCATAAACAGTCTATAGCATCTGACCCATCTAAGTTCTATTCTATATGGTCTGTTGTCTGAAAGGGTGTTTTAAAAATTAAAGAGATGAAATTCTAAGCCTAAAATGAGGTGAGTTGACAGCAGTTAGAAATTTAAAATTAGAAGTATAATTTTTATAATTTACATCAGTTGATGATGATTGTCTTAACATGTGTTTCTAATCACTTTAAATCCTTACTGTGATAGATTTGCTTGTTCTTTGTACTTTTGTGGTACCATCTAATAGATTTTTTTTCTTTGAGGTTTACTCTATTTTTAGACATTAAAAGTATTTTAAACTGAAATTATGACTCATACATGGATATAAGAAAATAAAAACCAGCTCTGTTTCCAACATTTTTTACTGGTTTTTACTCTCCCATTTTTTTTTTGTTTTGTTTTTCTTTTTTTTTTGAGACGGAGTCTCGCTCTGTCGCCCAGGCTGGAGTGCAGTGGCCGGATCTCAGCTCACTGCAAGCTCCGCCTCCCGGGTTTACGCCATTCTCCTGCCTCAGCCTCCCAAGTAGCTGGGACTACAAGCGCCCGCCACCTCGCCCGGCTAGTTTTTTGTATTTTTTTAGTAGAGACGGGGTTTCACCATGTTAGCCAGGATGGTCTCGATCTCCTGACCTCGTGATCCGCCCGCCTCGGCCTCCCAAAGTGCTGGGATTACAGGCTTGAGCCACCGCGCCCGGCCTTACTCTCCCATTTTTTATGTCTTTTCATCAACTCTGCAATAGACAGAGATTAATAGTAGCACTTGCAGTTTTCGCTGAGACATATCTAGTTCACTGAAGACCCACTTTAGTGTTTTGGGAGGAAAAAACAAGTCTTTTCTAAAATAATGAGTTTAAGATTGATTTGAGGTTTAGGAAGGCTTTTAGCAAACTCTCAATCGCTCAGGAGCTGATTCTCAGCTTATCAGTAATCATATCCTTTGCTTTTCTCTTCTGCAGACAATGTTTGACTATTTTCAGGCTTGTTAGAAGGGAGAGTAACAGGAAGCATGGTTCCAGATCATCTATTTTTTCCCTGTTAGTTGCTTTGATATAAGATTTGGGGTGGTAATCAGTTGCTTAAATGATATCCTAAAATAATCTCCAGCTCATTTAATAACTGCCTTCACCAAATTTTTATTATTATTTTTTTTTTTTTAGTTTTAAGCTCTTTTAAGTCTTTTTCAGGCCTTTCTTTAACTCCGTCCTGACAAGTGTGGTTTTGAATATTGATTTCCGTCTTTGACTTGACTCTTAGTATATTTAAGTGGTGTGAGTTTTGGATAAGTTTCCTTTTAAAATGATCCCACAAAATACAGAGAGAAGCAATAACATAGCGGTATTTTTCCTGTGAATATTTATTCTGCAAAAGCCTGTTAAAGTTCTAAAGGCAAATTACTATACAAATACATATAAACACTGCTGTGTGTGTACATGTGCATACGTATGGGCCACTGGAAAATCCTATTGGCCATTGCCATAAAGACGGTTGAAAATTAAGTTTTAAACCCTGAGTGGAAACTCAGCCGAGTTTGACAGTAATGGAAAATAATTTACCGTTAGAAAACATTTTCAAGATTTCTTGTAAATGAGTTTGTACCTCTGGTATTGGTTTCAAGTCCTTTCTAATGCATAAAGACTTCATGACCTAAAAATTCCATAATGGAATTAAAGCTTTTAGGAGACATGAACCTGACCTCACAAAAAATCCAAAGATGTTTCGTATGTGTCGTTTGTGGCTATACCATAGTATAATAGCAACCAACTAGGTCATCTGATGTATGATCTCAGAAAACAGACCCTTTTTTATCCCCTAAAAAATCAGGTCAAAAGTCCGGGTGCGGCTCTTACACGGATGACTGCCTGCTGTTATAAGGTAAAATTCTGCTATTTTCCACCTGTTTCCATGCAGCGACCCATGGCAAAGGAGTACTGAGAAAATTCCATTTGGTTTCCTTGTTTTCCCCTTCACCAATTCCTAGATAATTCACTAAAAGGAATCCCGAGTCTGAGATTCTTCTTCCATTTTCACTTTAAGGTTAGCAGAGATTCCAGGGAAAAAGTGGAAACTGAAACAATGACCAAATGGCCACTTTTTCTTTATGTAAGGGGGTGGCCTCACATGATTTTTTATAGAATTATGCTATAACATAGATGTTGTTCTACTTTTGAATTCACCCAAGTGAAAACCTTTCCTCAAGGTTCCATGTACAGATAATTCACATTCAGTTTTCCCTTTTGCCTCATCCAACCCATTAATCCCAGAATACTGACTAACAATTCTTTTCCTTCATCAACACAGATTCCTTTTACCTCTTTCTGCCTTCTTGAGCCTTTGCAAAGCTTCCTTCCACAATACTTAGATCATTCTAAGTCTCCTAAATTTACTGTCCTTTACTGAAAACTTTAAAATAATAATAGCAAACTTAGTTCAAGTTCTTACTCCTTGTAAGCATAGTGGCTACAATTTCCTTTTAAAACAGTATTGTTCAGTGGGGTGGTTTGTTGAGGTGAATTGCTATAAAGTCAAGGCTGATATTACTGTTTAACATTTTAAAATACTTGTCAAGTTGTCGTTTACTGTTGATGAAAAAAATGGCCTAGTTTAATATCTGTTCAACTAACATTTCATAAAGCATTTTATCTAACACCTGTACCTCCTATAGCAATTTTATTTTACTTCCACTTTTTTTAAACAAATACTGGAATTCATTTTTCCAGTAGATGTTAATTAAGTTCTGTCTCTGGGACTATTAGATTTGAGGTAATGAATTAACTTCAAAGATAAAGTACGAGAATTATTTTCATAGTTCCACCATTAAAATTTAGAAATATAACCACTCAGTAAATACTCTTCCCCATGGCATCTAAGTGAAAGCTAAAGATATTTTCTCCTTCAAATTATGAACTATTTTCCCCTTGGTAGTTTTTCCAGATTCCTACCTTTCTTGCCTAAAAATTAATATTTTGTGCAGTAACTATATTCTTGTCTGTGAAGTATTCTATTGTATATTCTAATTTTTTTTTTTTTTTTTTTTTTTTTTTTTTTTTGGGAGACGGAGTCTCGCTCTGTCGCCCAGGCTGGAGTGCAGTGGCCAGATCTCAGCTCACTGCAAGCTCTGCCTCCCGGGTTTACGCCATTCTCCTGCCTCAGTCGCCCAAGTAGCTGGGACTACAGGCGTCCACCACCTCGCCCGGCTAGTTTTTGTATTTTTTAGTAGAGATGGGGTTTCACTGTGTTAGCCAGGATGGTCTCGATCTCCTGACCTCGTGATCCGCCCGTCTCGGCCTCCCAAAGTGCTGGGATTACAGGCTTGAGCCACCGCGCCCGGCCTACATTCTAATTTCAAATCAGTTCTTTAAAAAAAGATTTCAAGCTTTTACACATTTATTCCTTTGAATAAATTCTTTCTCAGCACCTGTTATGTGCTAGGTACTAATTATGCTGATATTAATCTCTTAATATATGTGCTAAGATATGCTAATAAAAATTCTTTACTTTTTGTTGTTGTTGAGACAGAATCTTGCCCTATTGACCAGGGTGGACTGTAGTGATGCGATTTCAGCTCACTGCAACCTCCACCTCCCATGTTCAAGCAATTCTCCTGCCTCAGCCTCCTGAGGAGCTGGGCTTACAGGCGCGCACCACCACACCCAGATAGTTTTTGTGTTTTATTAGAGACAGGGTTTCACCATGTTGACTAGGCTGGTCTCGAACTCCTGATCTCAAGTGATTGACCTGCCCTAGCCTCCCAAAGTGCTGGGATTACAGGTGTGAGCCACCACGCCCAGCTAGATTATTTACTTTTCAATAAAGTTCAAAATAGCTTTTGATAAGGTTGTCAAATTTGACCAAAATTTCCTAAAACTCCAAATTATGCCTCTTTCTGTAGATCAAATGAAATGTGGCCCAAATTACAAAGGTATATACATTCATGGCAGATGAATATAGATTTTAAACTAGTTTTAAAAGAAATATGAATGATTAATTGTAGTTTCTGATGCCAAAAAGGCTCCATAATTATTTTTTAATAACTTATAACTACCTTGATCTTTACCTGTACACATACACACACACATGCACAGAGTAATTTCACTTAGAATCCTGGCCGAAATTTTTCTTCCACTTAAATGTTTTTAAAGACTCTCACAAATATACATCATGATTTTCTTTAGTTGGCAAAAAAAAAAAAAAAAAAAATCAAGTAAATGTAATTCTTTCTTGATTTCCCTTCTCAGAATGTCTTTTATGTTAAGTGTGATGGTAAAATTATACTAAAAATGCATTTATCAGGACTTGAAAGACAGTGACAGTGATTCAAGCTCAGAGGAAGAACGGAGAGTCACTACCCGAGTTATTCGCCGGCGTTTGATTATAAAGGTATCCTGTAGCGGGATCATTATGTGGCATTGCTGTACTATTAGAAATGCCTTCCTTGTGGTTTTGGAATTTCAGCATGCTTGATAATGAAATGGCTTTGTGTAAATTTTTTGCACCCTTGAAAGCTTGTAAAAACAACCACCAAAAAGAAAAAAAAAAAGCCATGGTGCATGGTATTCTGTATAGGCCTATTTGATATGTGGTGGTTGTAGTTTTATTTGAGAATTCTTGGCATTTATATCCTGCTTTCCTTGAAGAAGTGTTATGTGAATGAGCAAAGATTCTGTCTTGGTGACACAGTAGTTCATATCAAATGAAATGTTCAATTGAAACCTTTGAAACTGTAATAAGGTATGAGGCAAGATAAAGAAGAAAGAATGAAAGAATTAAAAGGCTTCCTTCTCAGTCTCAAATTCCTACTGCCTTAAGAATTAAATTAAAACCAGTTCTTCATAAGCAATCAGCGACTGAGAAGTTGAGGTTATAACCTGGCACGGATATATGTGACAAAATGCAAGTCAAGTAAAACGAAAAAATCTGAAATAGGTGTTTAACTTTACTAACACACAAGAAAAAAAATCAAGCTGTATTTTTAAGAATAGGAGTCAATTTAAAAAAATGGAAAATAGAATTCCTCCCTATTATGGCACAATTGAAAACACTATTAATAAATATTCTTTGTTTCCTTCACAAAGGTCTGTTGAAGCACTTACCTTTTGCATAGTAAGATTCCACAGAATGCTTCTTGCAGTCTGCCACTTGTCTTCATTACTTCGTCATTGGATCTTTCTTAGGGTTAGAATAATTGAGTTCAGAGAACTAGAAAGCCATTTTCAATGCACAGCCTTTTGAATATGATCCAAATAACTTGAGGCTTCTTGGTTACTGCCCTAGAGAGGAAGAGGAAGAGAATATCTATTGAAAACCATTTATCAAACATATCCAATCCCAAAGTGTCAAGAGACCCAACAGAAAGCAGAGAAGTTGGCACAGGTGTCCAAAATTTCTTAATCCTGCTGCTTTTCACTTTTCATGAAGAAACTCCACCAAATCTGTCCTAATACAGTTTTTCTAAGACTCTGGAAACATTAGGGAAGAAAATAAATCCTTGTCTAAATTTTGAATTATCCCGCAAATCAGTTGTAAGCTCAATAGGGTTCCTTTAAAAACCATGAATCACTTCTTTGAAAATTCCATATATATAAGCAAGCCAAATTACTTATTGCTGTCTAGCACATTTGCAAGTATTTAATCTGCTATCGATAAAATCCTCATAATCAGTCACCTCACACTTGTTCTCTGGGATGGGATGGGGGAATGCTTGATTCAGTTTTTCTGAGTTTTTGCTATTCTCATAATCAGTATCTTCAAGAAATGATATTTTAAAGTGAAACATCTAGAAAAAGTACATAGTGCTTTGAACGTGTCTTTTATGCTTAACATATCACATACTAATGTTACATCTAAATCTACCACATTCCTTTATAATAGCTGCCCATGATAGAAGTTAACTTTCTTCTATCCAGAACAAAAGAAAACAAATATAGCCATGCAAAAAAAGTGGAAGGCAGGGGATAAAGGAGTTTTTCTCTGAGAAGACAAACACAAAAACCTCTCCAATCAATAAGGGCTGTTTCCTTTGGTCTCCCAGAATTCTAGACATGCACCAGCCAGTTAGCTATTAAGTAATTTTCTTAGAGTAAGTTATCTGTGTTTTTCAGCTTAAAATATAAAATATTAATATCTTTATTAAGAACTTAGGTTTAAAAGACAAAAATCCACTATAATGTTGTAGGTTTCATAAAACAGGGTAGTCTGTATTCTCCCCAAATACTTTTTTTTCTTTGAGACAGAGTCTCTCTCTGTGGCCAGGCTGGAACGCAGTGGCGTAATTTCGGCTCATTGCAACCTCCACCTCCTGGGTTCAAGCAATTCTCCTGCCCCAGCCTCCAAAGTAGCTGAGACTACAGGCATGCGCCACCACCCCTGGCTAATGTTTGTATTTTTAAGAGAGACGGGGTTTCACCATGTTGGCCAGGAGGGTCTCTATCTCTTGACCTCGTGATCCGTCTGCCTCGGCCTCCCAAAATGCTGGGATTACAGGTGTGAGCCACTGCACCCAGCCCCATTACTTCTTGAAGTTAATGTAATTTTAGAGAGATTGAGTGGAGTCATCAGAGAATAGTTTTATAACTGAGGAAGGCATTGTATAAACAATAGGATCATTCACAAACAAGCTTTGACAGATATCTTTCATATGAGATGGGAAAAACAAAGGCTAAAGGATAGTTATAATCATCATTGGAAGCTATAGGTATAACAAAAACACTTTATTTTTCTGTTCAAATTTTTGGGGCAATTGCAAAGAGTCACACTTCTGTTCCTCTTCGCTTTATTCCATATGTTGCTATCTTTCTAATGGAAAAGAGCTCAGGGACTATAATAGTATATGGTAAATGTGACATGGGAATCATCTCTTGTCAAAAACAAAATGGGAATGTAGTACCTAAATGGGTCATTGAGACTAAAACTACTCTCTTTCCAAGATCTCAGAACTGAAGATTGGAGATAAATGTATTTACTCAAAATCACACAGCAGACAGCAGCAGCTCTGGGATTAGAACCTAATCCCTAGCCCTCTAGTGAAGTGCGTTTTCCATAATACTATACAATTGGACCTCCATATCGGGGCATTCCACGTGCACAAACTCAACCAACCTCGGATCTAAAATTTTCAGAAAATAAAACAATAAACAATAGAAGTAAGAAGCAATGTAGTATAACAATTATTCACTTAGCATTTATATTATATTAGGTATTATAAGTTATCTAGAGGTGATTTAAAGTATATGGGAGACTGTGTGTTGTTTATATGCAAATACTACACCATTTTATATCTGGGACTTGAGCATCGGCAGATTTTTCTATCCGCAGAGGTCCTGGAACCAATCCCTGTGAATAGTAAGGAATAAATGTATTTCTCTTCCAGAACAAATGAAAAAGGAATCCTTTTTGCTAGACTAAATCAGGTATTTGACCATTCAGACCTTTTCAGCGGCACAGAAGAGGGCAGCATTGGGCTGTCATTCCTGGGAACCATTTGCTGGGGCTGGAATGTTGGGAATTTGACCTGCCTCATGGATGCTGGCCAAACCTGGACTGAACCAGCATAGTTAACACTGTTTGCCATAGTAAGGCCCCTAGCACTTAGTATCCCAGTTCTGAAAACTATTCTGGCGTTGTTCCATCTCTCCCAGAGCTAGCTCTGGCTGGGAAGTATCTCCCAGAGGAAGCAGTATGTATGCTAAGGATTGGATTGCTGAAAGTCTGGGCAAATCTGTCTCCTTAGAATTCCATTTGTGTAATAAATGAAGTGACAGTGATTTTTCTGTTTTCTGATCTTTCAAAGTGGATCCATTCTTTTTCTATGAAGTTTTAACGTTTTACATTTAATGTTTTCAAACTCCTATAGAACGAGTCAAGTTAACAAAATCTCCCATTTGTCATGGGACTTAAATGAATGTGCTGATAAAATTTTGATCTCTATACAATTTGATAATATCACAGTGGTTTCAAATGCTTAGAAGCAATTTAAGTTACCAACCAGTCCTGAGTTTACCTTATTTGCTTAGCAAATCCAGTGACTGCAAAGGTAAAAAACTTTAAACCAACACACAACCAAACTATTGTGAAGTTTCATAAAATTCAAAGAACTAAATTTTTACTATATAGTACAACTATTTTTATTTCAGTTTTTCAACATTTTTACTGGTTTTCTAAATAAGAGCTTACATATATGTTTCTCCTAAATCAGGCAGTTCAAACGTATGGTAAGTTCTATTCATTCATTCCATTTCCCAGAGGTAGCCACTGTTCACAAGCTTCAGATTGTTTTTACACAGATATACAAATATGTGTGTAAAATATATAGGTTTCTTAGATAGAAAAATGGATTATACTATTGATATTGCTTAGTACTTGCTTTTTGTAAAATATATCACATCAATCCTATTTTTGGACAATTGAAGTTTTAATGTATACATCAAAGCAGATTGGTATATTTCATATTGTCACTCTTCCATTTTATTCAAAAATTCAAAGAGAAATAGAGGTTATAAAATGTAGTGCTTCTAGCAGGAGTCCAGAGGGAAGTACAGTTAATTTTCATTAAGGCCATCACCAGAGCTGAAAATTTAACACCACACGTGCTATAACTTTCCTTTATAATGGTCAGGGGGAAGGGAAGGGAGGTTGCCAGAAATGATGTTGTCAACAAGACCACGGAGACGATTTTGTTTACTTAAAAGTACTAAGTGTTTTCAAGAGCTTTAAAAACTCATTGAGATTACTTTCTCCCATGGAAGAGAGGCCTCAGAGCTCTCTCCTAGGTAACACTTGGTCTTTAATATAGTTGACAGAATTAAAGATGGGTAAATTTTTTAAAAACGTATGTTATGACTCCCTACTGTCTTTCCTATCTATTTAATCAACTCCTATCTAATCTATTCCCCTATTCATTTGGGCTTATTATTTATAAGTAGAGTTTTGCTTTTTGTAAGGCTGTTAATCTAAATCAATACGCTTGTATGTATTCACTATGCTTATACATACGCTTACTTCATAGTTCCTTTCAGAGATTGTCCAGACAATTTGAAAATTAACTGGCATCTTTTCCCACAAAAAGATTCATTCATTACTTGCCCAATAGGATACCATTTTAGTGATTTTCCTGGGTTCTTTAACTGTCTATCACTCAAAGAGGTGGACATTTCCAAAAGTTAGCTCAAAAATATTTGTCATTCATGTTTAAGCTATAAGGAAAACTTTCATTATTTTTTGTTGGCCTTTTTTTGCTGTCTTTATGACTTTACTTTTAAAATAAAATTTTGGGTTTTTTCCAAACATTCGAAACCACCAACCATAGAAAATACAAATAACACTCCTATTAAAAATGTGTTGCAAATTTTAGTGCATTTACATGAGACCTCCACATTTTCCCAGTTTTTCTCCCCTCTCTTCACTGCGCTGATTCAAACTTGTCATAAGCAAGATTGGGGATGCACTAAACAAGATCAAGAAATACCTTGTTTTATTTTCATTCCACCTATATCACAGTGAGGAAAAATAAGTTAAATGTCCCACCCATTGTCATGAACTATGCACCCACAAACTATAAGAACACAAAGTCACTTTGTAATAAGAAAAAAAAAAATGAGAACAAAACTTTGTTAGCAAAACAATAGTGTTCTAGTCTTTCTTCTGCTATTTTGAACCAGAACTGCCTTTCTACTGATCGTGACATATGGCGATCATAGAATGTTCTCACCATTGGCTGGCACTGATGAAATTATCAGAGCCACTATCTTTTCCATTCCAGTAACACAAAGAGTTAGAATCTCACTTTTCCAGGAAGGCAGCTGTTTTTGTGATTGGCCATTTTCCCTAAAACAAAACAAAGCCACATCTGTACACTGCCAAGTATCATTATCCATTTCACCTTTTCAGTAAGAAGTTTGACTGACAGATCAATAGGTCCCTGGAATACTAATCCATCCTTAAGATCTTTATCCTTGTTCTCGCAGACTGTAAGTGGCACATATCTTAAGTTAAACACAAATGAAGGTAATGTATTGCAGATATGGTTCTACTTTTGCTGAGTAGTTTGTCTTATTATACAATCATAGAGCTAGTGGAGAGATATTGTGGAGCCATCTAAATCCACCAAGCTGTCTATGAACAGGAAAATAGGCACCCACCCTGGAGAGTTAAGAATGTATTCTATTTTTAAAACTCAGAGTGAGACCTCTCAGAGTTTCCCCCCCAAAATTAGATAACAAACCAGAAAGCCAGATTCTAACTCTGTGTTACTGGAATGTAAAAGATAGTGGCTCTGATAATTTTGTCAATGCCAGCCAATGGTGAGCACATTCTATGATGCCATATGTTATAGCCAGTAGAGAGGCAATTCTGACTTAAAATGACAGAATAAAGACTAAAACGCTATTGTTTTGTTCTATTTTTTTTATTACAAAACAACTTTATGTTCTTATAGATTGTGGGTGCATAGATCAGAAGGTATCATCTTAAATTCCCTTGGTATTGATTTTATCTATTTTTTTACCTATAGCAATGAAGATACTTCAGTGTATAAACTATGTACTGTATCAGACACAGTTATTCTCACTTATTTTAAGAGCTATGAAAGATTCAGTCTTTAAAACAAGATTCTCTCTGTACCCTCAACTTTTTTATAATCTTTCAAAAAATGTATTATCTTTAATGAATGAATTTTTAAATAAACCAGAGTGATAAATATCATGCCCAAACTAAGGTGCTATCTTAGTTCAAGTTAGATAAAATTCAATCCACAAAAATCTCTAGAGATTTGGTGGAACTAATGAAGAAAACAACAGTGCTCAAAGTGAGACAATCTAATCAGAGCTCTAATCCTTGGCTAAAATTTGTTTCAGCATATGAAGCCTTTTGGTTTACAGTGTGTAACTGCATCCTATAATTATGTATTTTCAAATTCTTCCTTCTGGAGTCTGTTGCTAACCATCACTCTTACATATCCTTGAGGTTTAATGTTTGAATGTTGTTGACTGCTAAATAACTGTCAGTGAAGTCAGCCTTTTTCCCTTGCACTGGAGTAGCAAGTAGAATTTACAACTTCTTTCTCTAAAATTCCAGAGCATGTGTGTGGTGTTTGGATTAGTGTGATTTCTCCATCTAGTATGTTGCTAATCTTTATGCCACATCCTTTAGGGAGAGGAAGCAAAAAACATTCCTGGTGAATCTGTCACAGAAGAACAATTTACTGATGAAGAAGGCAACCTCATCACCAGAAAAGTAATCATCATTGAGATTTCATGCTTCTCTTGGAATTTAGATTTTCTGCATTAAAAACTCTGCTACTTTTGTGCTGTAGTGTCCCCTCCTGAAACAGAAAAATCTCTACTTTTCACCATTACTTCCTACAGATCACTCGGAAAGTATTAAGACGAATTGTTATCCCACAAGAGAGAAAACATGATGATGTGGTAATGGAGAGGGATTGCCAAAGAGAATGTAGAGGACAAAAGCTTTGTGCGCTCCCTAGAAATTGCTGCTAACAGGCTGGCATCTGCAGTGTGGCAGCTTGAAGTGTTTGCTGCTTTTGACATCTTATGCATTTGATCAGAGTCAAAGAAAAATACTTTTCTTCCTAACATTCTTTGTTGCATACTTTTTTTTTTTTTTTTTTTTTACTGTCTTCAGAATTTTCACAGAGATAAGGTCATTTATAGGGGACAGAATGTGCCAGTTTGAGGGAGAAAGAAGATAAAACCTTTCACCACCAAACCTCAGAGCAGTGCCTCAGCCCCACCCAGGGCTTGGCCTTCAGCTGAGTGTCTGTTGGGACATGGGTGGAGAGCACTCCAAAAGCACAGGCTTTAAAAGTTAGAATGGCAAAAGCCTCAGTTCAAGATCTGCACATCAGATCCACACATTTTCTCTTTCCAACACGTTCTGTGGGAAATCTGAATTCCTCCGTCTTAATCTGAGGAGGGGGTTCCCCTCTTTGGGTTTATAACAGCCCATTTCCAATGTGCCAGTTAAAGAATCCCTCCAATCAACCCCTTTCTCTCAGAGAAAACATCTCTGGTTATTTTTCACTTGTTTCTCGGATCTCTACCCTTTTCAATTTAAAAATAGAAACTTCAATAGACTATGTTTACATTAGAAAAAGTAAACTGAAAATTTATCAGAAGTACAAATCAGAAAATTGAAAAGGCTTCATTTGTTTGTTGTTAAAAATAGGGTAAAAACTGAGTATTTGTGCCACAGCCTTGCTCTCGGGAAGCGGTATTCCCGAGAACACAGTGAAGAGAGAGGATTTGTTTATAGAAAATAGATGCTTCCTTGGTCTGACAGTAAGAGGAAGTCATTGGCAATTCCACTGAAAAATAGTCCCTCGTATCAACAGCATTTCCATGGATTAGTACTTAACTAAGAAGTTTGAGTCTCATTGCAACAGATTGCTTACAATTCTGCTGCCTTGTGAGCTGTGGTGATGATTTCTTTTAGCCTGCTATAGGAAATGGACAGGCTGCTCATTATTTTGATTTATCACTAACCTACTGAATTATTGTCAAGTACAATTATGTTGTATTCATTTTGACAGTGCTCTCTAGCTTGCCTTGATGATGCTAAACTGTGTGGTTAAGCTAAAGATTGTATGTATTTTTGGACATGAAGTGACAAAGTGCTTTAAACTGTTTCACTTGTCCTAATCCAGCCTCCAAGGATCAGAATGGGACTGCTTTATAACTAAAACTCTTTTACTATGAAATCTTAATATGTACATTCCTTTTAAAGCAGGGAGAAGGTTTTAAGGTGAAAACGAAGAAAGAAATCCGGCACGTGGAAAAGAAGAGCCACTCCTAACAGCGAACGGTCAGTCAAGGTGAGGTGTGTTCATATCAACAACAGTAGGACTTGGCCGGGCGCGGTGGCTCAAGCCTGTAATCCCAGCACTTTGGGAGGCCGAGACGGGTGGATCACGAGGTCAGGAGATCGAGACCATCCTGGCTAATACGGTGAAACCCCGTCTCTACTAAAAAATACAAAAATCTAGCCGGGTGACGTGGCGGGCGCCTGTAGTCCCAGCTACTCGGGAGGCTGAGGCAGGAGAATGGCGTAAACCCGGGAGGCGGAGCTTGCAGTGAGCTGAGATCCAGCCACTGTACTCTAGCCTGGGCAACAGAGCGAGACTCCGTCTCGGGAAAAAAAAAAAAAAAAAAACAGTAGGACTTAAATTCCTGTGAAACTTACAAATTTCACTAAATAAGTGATTCAGGTTTTTCCCCTTCCTTTCCTTTTCACTGAATTCCAGCTTTGAAAATCAAATACAAAGTTGTTCAAGTTCTGTTTATGTTTGCATATATGTACACAATGAAACTTGACTTCGGTTTCACAGTCCATTAACTTTCTCTTCATAAATTAGGCAGCAATTTTATTGTAAATTATGTTTTCAGGAGCAAATATAAATAGTGATAAGAGTAAAGGCTCACTATGAAATACAATAGCCTTATACAGTCTAACAGGAAGACTATTTGGCAACAAATAATTCTTACAGTTACACTCTGAGAGTTTTATTGATCCAGCCTTTCACCATTTTAGCAGAACAGCATCTGAGGATATCATTTTGGTTGAAATAAAGTGAGTTTCCAAGTCTAAATTAAATGACATATCTATCTGGTGTTTTATGTAAACAAAAGGACAAAATAGGAGGTTAATGGCACTATTGTTTATTTTTTAAGTTAAATGTTTAGTAAGTGAGCTTTGTTTACATTTGCCTGGACTTTTCTTTATAGATCACATTATTTTCCTTTTACATTGTCCTATTTATTTCTACTTAGCTACAATTTGAAAGGCCATTTGGGGTGAAAAAGAAAGTCCTCTATAGTTTGTAAGGTAAAGCAAAATCATTTCTTTAGTTCACCTTAGACCCACAGGTTAAAGTAGTAAGAAAGTAGTAAGAAAGAGCAAACAGATTCTAGTTTTCATTTTCATGCATCTGCTGTTCCCTACTTGCCAGAATCCTGGTATGCAGAGTGCTGAGGGAAGTAGCTGGGAAGTAACCTAGTTTCACTGCCTGTAATTTTATATGTGAGCTAACTAAGGTCCAGATAAGTTCTCAATTCTCCCTCCCCGCCCCCCAGCCTTATCATTTGTTTATTCAGTATAACGCTTACTTCATTTCTTTGAGACTTTCTCACATGACCGTTTAATGGCAGTGAGAAAACCACTAAGAACTGCAGAGCATTCTGGAAAGAATGTTTACTACACATCCTCTTCCCAGTGTTTTATGTGTGCTCTTCAGGCAATCCTCACAGCCAGCCCTCTTGGATAAGGCCTTCATCATCCCCGTTTGATAGATGAGGAAACAGGCCCAAAGTGGTTACATAAATTGCCCAAAGCTCATAAAAGTAAAAAGTGGCAGAACTAGGATACAAACCCAAACAAGCTGCCTCCAGTGTCCACTTGTTTGCCAGAGACTTAACCTGGGTCAGAGGTGACGGGGAAGGTTTCCTTGAGAATAATGTTTGAGCTGAATTTTCAAGAATGAGTAGGAGTCAGTCATCTCTGTAAGGCTTCTGGGCTGTACCCAAAAGGCAGTGGGAAAGCACGAAGGGATTTTAGGCAAGAGTGAGGTAGGATCCAGTTTATGTTCTGCATCACTCGCTCTAAATGCCGGCTAATTAATGAATTGGAAGGGGCACTGGTAGATGAACGGAAAACCTGTTGAGAGACTATTGCAGAAGCTAGCTTGGCAGTGAGGATGGCTAAATCAAAAAATATCAACACAACTTGGTTTTTATTGGATAAGAAGGATCCAAGATGAGAAAATGAAGGACGACATCAACGTAGCGGTATCTAGAATGAACCTGCTCCTATGCATGCCCTACTGCTGAACCTGGTGAAAGACCACTCTATAGCAGATCCACAAAATACTAAGCATGAGTTTATTATCTTGAATTCATCTATTCATGCAATTTTAAGTGAAAAATGAAACGAAAGTAGAAAAAAATTCAGTCAACTGTAGTATGCCCCTAAAGTTTAGCAGCTTGTTCAATCATATTCTCAGGCTCCAAGTGGAAAAGACCCAAAAAGGTTACCTACACTAGCTGAGCCATTTTCTGCAATGACATATTCCTAGTATCTGTGAATAAATGACACAAAAAATAGGACAGTGCTATGCTTCCAGGGTCCTTTAGACTGTGTTCATTTAAAAGCAGCTTGCTCACTAAATATAAAGGAGGTTTTAAATTTTTAAATAATCATTCTGTAAATAAGTTGTCAGACTCACTTGCTGCACCACTCAAAGGAGAGAGAACGTTGGGTAGATTCATATGAATGTGAAAATAACTTCAGCTAAAGCAAACAATGTGTCAGACTGAAAGAACAGTGACTTGACAAGCCTAATTTTACTTTCCAGGTAGTGTTTACCTTCCATAAGTGAACTTAGGGAATGAGTCCAAGAATACTGCCTGGAATTCCAGGAGGCTGAATATATGTGCTCCAGAAAAATCGACTTGCAACTATAGCGAGAGGTTTTATAGTCATGCTGGCTGCCTCTTTAAAAAAAAAAAAAAAAAAGACAAAATAACTAAGCAAGTAGAATGCTGCCAAATATGACTGTGTCTTAGATGGTAACATCAAAATTTGTAACCAGTTGAATTTTGAGCTATCTGAACTCTGTACCTGCTTTTCTTTAATATTGAGTCATAACCATCCTATTTTTAAAGAGAAAAGCCAATTACTTCCAAGATTTGTACATAGTATATAGTGATTTATAGTTTACAAAGTACATTTACATTTTTATCTTATTTAATCCTTACAGCAAGTCAGGCCATTTTGCTTGTGACCGTTTACAGATGAGGATATTAAGGCTCGGACAGGTCGGCCGGGCGCGGTGGCTCAAGCCTGTAATCCCAGCACTTTGGGAGGCCGAGACGGGCGGATCACGAGGTCAGGAGATCGAGACCATCCTGGCTAACACGGTGAAACCCCGTCTCCACTAAAAAATACAAAAAACTAGCCGGGCGAGGTGGCGGGCGCCTGTAGTCCCAGCTACTCCGGAGGCTGAGGCAGGAGAATGGCGTAAACCCGGGAGGCGGAGCTTGCAGTGAGCTGAGATCCGGCCACTGCACTCCAGCCTGGGCCACAGAGCGAGACTCCGTCTCAAAAAAAAAAAAAAAAAAAAAAAAGGCTCGGACAGGTCAAATGTTTCTGCCTTCACACAGTTTATGACTGGTAGAGCTAAGACTTGAAGTCAAGATTATTAACGTTCCTTCTATTACATTAAGCTATCTCTCTAAAAGTATTTACAAAGAATAATAATAGTCATCTTCTGTGAAATGATTGCTATATGTCAGGCACTAGGTAAATAATTATATATTACCTTAGGAAATCCCCAAAACAATGCTATAAGGTAAATACAACTATCCCCCAACCCCTTTTTTTTAAAAAAAAATGGGGAAACTGAGGTTTAGAAAACTTAAATGATTTACTCAAGGTACTACAGCTAGGGAGCAAAAGAATAAAATTGGAACTTATCTAGAACATAGATCTTAACTACTACTTATATTAATAAATAGTATTTGATCATTAGAGACCCAAAAGCAAATTCTGAATCAAATGCAGGTACAAGAGCAACCCATCGTAAATTTCTTCTTACTCTACACAGTGAAAGGACTCATTTTTTTTATTCTTTTTTCTTAACAAAGCAAGACTTCATTTCTAAATCTCTAGAGTTTTTACTTCAAATACCAAAAACGGGGGCTGATTAGAGAGGTCATAGCAACGGAAGATCCCCAGATAAAAGGTCATTTAAGCCATGACAAAGACTTCCATGACACATACTGTGTTCTAAACCTCTTCTAGGAAAATGCTCAAGTTCTCACAGCCATGTGTAAGCCAAGAGTGGCAAGAGTGCTGACGCTCGTCAAGGCAGCCCTTTATCTGAGGCCAAAAAGTTAACAATATTTGGCCATCTGCCTGGCTTAAAGTGGAAGGACTAGATTTACAATAGTGAATAAATGCTCCATGGTCCCTGTCTTTCTGGATCTCCCAGTCATAAATGGGAAAAAGAAATGGTACAAATGTTTAAACACTGAAAATACAAAGTCCAGGATCCAATGAAAGAATGTGAGAATGTACTTAGACTTGGGGGATAGGGAAGAGCTCTCTAAAATCGTGACATTTAAGACCTCATGGGTGGCACCAATTATGAAAATAATGGAGAAGAAGAGGACCCCAAGCAAAGAGTACAACATGTGTAAGGACCCTGAGGTGGGAAATAGGCCTAACATATTTGAAGAAATGAAAGATCAGTGCATGATCTTTCATTTCTTCAAATATGTAAGATTGGTGTGTGATCTTTCATTTCTTCAAATATGTTAGGTGAGCTGGTGGTACGTAAGATAGGCACAAGAAAACATTAAAAAAAAAAAAAAAAAAAAGGCCACACCATCATTCAGAGCCCTGTAGGCCAGAGGAAAGGATTTAGATTTCATTCTAAAGGGAATTTAAGTTCCTTTTAGATGCTGGATGTTAGACTTTTGTCAGATGCATAGTTAGCAAATATTTTCTTCCATTATGTAGGTTGTCTCTTTATTCTGTTGATAGTTTCTTTTGCTGTGCAGAAGCTCCTTAATTAGGTCCAATTTGTCAATTTTTGCTTTTTACAAGCAAAAAACAACCCACTCCATTAAAAAGTAAGCAAAGAACATGAACAGATGCTTTTTGTTTTTTTCTTGTATTTTTGAGACAGTCTCACCTGTTGCCCAGGCTGGAGTGCAGTAGCACAATCTCGGCTCACTGCAACCTCTGCCTCCCGGGTTCAAGCGATTCTCGTGCCTCAGCCTTCTGAGTAACTGGGATTACAGGCAGATGCTACTATGCCAAGCTAATTTTTATATTTTTCATAGAGACGGGGTTTCACCATGTTGGCCAGGGTGGTCTCAAACTCCTGAACTCAAGTGATCCACTCACCTTGGCCTCCCAAACTGCTGGAATTACAGGTGTGAGCCACGGTGCCCAGCCATGCACAGACACTTTTCAAAAGAAGACATGCATGCAGCCAACAAGCATATGAATAAAAGGTTAACATCACTGATCATTAGAGAATTGCACATTAAAACCACAATGAGATACCATGTCACACTAGTCAGAATGGCTATTATTAAAAACTCAAAAAATAACAGGTGCTGGCAAGGTTGTAGAGAAAAGGAAACATTTTTACACTGTTGGTGGGAGTGTAAATTAGTTCAACCATTGTGGAAAGCGGTGTGGCAATTCCTCAAAGAGCTAAAAACAGAACTACCATTTGATCCAGCAATCCCATTACTGGGTGTATATACCCAAAGGAATATAAACTGTTCTATCGCAAAGACACATGCACACATATGTTCACTGCAGCACTATTCACAATAGCAAAGACATGGAATCAACCTAAATGCCCATCAGTGGTAGACTGGATAAAGAAAATGTGGTACACACACATACACCACGGAATACTATGCAGCTATAAAAAAAACAGTGCGAGATCATGTCCTTTGCAGGAACATGGATAGAGCTAGAGACCATTATCCTTAGCAAACTAACCAAAATTGCTAACCTGGTTAGCCAACTAACCAGGAACAGAAAACCAAATACTGTATGTTCTCATTTAGTGGAAGTTAAATGAGAACACATGGACACAAAAAGGGAAACAACAGACACTGGGGTCTACTAGACGGGGAGAGGGGAGAGGAGAGGAAAAATCAGCTATTGGGTACTAGGCTTAGTACCTGGGTTACAAAATAATCTGTAACAAACCTGCACATGTACCCTTGAATTTAAAATAATTTTGTGTGTGTGTGTATGTGCATAAAACAATTCGAAGCCTCTGAAGGATTTTAAGCAAGGACCTAACTTGGTCTTTTTTCCCTCTTTAAAAAAAAAAAAAAAAAAAATTAAGAGCACGGACTACGTAGAGAATGGATAGGGGGACAAGAATGAAATGAAGGTAACCAATTAGGAAATTACTGCTTCAGTTCAACTAAGCTATAATGGCAGCTTTGGCTGGGAAGACTGACAGCACTTGATAGATTAGTGTGGTGGGCAAAGTGGAGAAGAACCATTGAGTCAAAAATGACTCCTAGATTTCTGGTTAAGCAACTAGATGATAGAGAAAGAAGCAGAAGTGGAAGAGGAATGAGTTTTAAGAAGAGTGGCAGGCATTCAGGCTTGGACTTGAGTTTGAAATGCTATGAGACATCCAAGTATTTATGTTACATACACAAGTCCGAAGCTCTGAGGAAAAGTTGGGGCTGTGCATAGCAAAATGTGGGAATCATCACAAAAGACCTGGGTATTGAACACCAGTGAATGGATGTGATTACCTAGGGAGAAAGCTGAAGTAAGCCAAGAAGGGGCTCAAAAGTTGAGTCCTCAAAAGCAACATTTCAGAGTTAAAAAAAATTTCCTCAGCCGGATGCAGTGGCTCACACCTGTAATCCCAGCACTTTAGGAGGCTGAGGCAGGTGGATCACGAGGTCAGGAGATCGAGACTATCCTGGCTAACACAGTGAAACCCCATCTCTACTAAAAATACAAAAAAAATAGCCGGGCGTGATAGCGGGTGCCTGTAGTCCCAGCTACTAGGGAGGCTGAGGCAGGAGAATGGTGTGAACCTGGGAGGTGGAGCTTGCAGTAAGCTGAGATCGCACCATTGCACTCCAGCCTGGGTGACAGAGTGAGACTCCATCTCAAACTAAACTAAACTAAAATAAAATAAATAAAATTGCCTCTGACCTCTCTCTTCCTGCAGAACTCCAACCATGACCCTCCTTAGTAAGCACTCAATAAGTGTCACCTATTACTAGTATTAAGAGAACCAAGAATAGAACCTTGAAGAGCTTTGGATTACATAAGCTGGTGGACTAAGAAGCAGCAGCCAGTGATGCTAGAATATAGTATTGGGAGAAGTGAGAACAGCAGTGTGTGAAATCCTCTGCAGGTGATGGTGGTTTACACTTCAGAAAAGTTTCTATTATTCCACATCACCTGTTTCTCATAGTAGCCCTAGGAAATTAGTAAAACAGGTATTCTTGTTCCTCTTTACCAAGGAATTAACAGTGACAAAGAGACAGCAAAATCTCTAAGGCTGAGTGCAGTTAATGACAGGTCTGGATTTCCTGAGTCTGATTCTCAGAAGTCAGAGCTATGGACTGAATTGCTTCACTACAAATTCAGGGCCCTGTCCTCCCGAATATTTTACCAGAATTCATATAGAGTAAATACGTTTTTGTATTATATATTTTTTATTTTTCTTACCCTTAAAAAATTCCTATTAACAAAAGCCTTGGCTTCAAGATAAGAGCTAGAGGCTTGATTTCCATTTCTGGCTCCACTATATATTAACTGTGTAACCTTGAGTTTGCTATTTAAGAGAACTTTATGGCTCTCTTTTTGGCCGGATGCAGTGTAGTCCCAGCACTTTGGGAGGCCGAGGCAGGTGGATCACCTGAGGTCAGAAGTTAGAGACCAGCCTGGCCAACATGGTGAAACCCCGCCCATTTCTACTAAAAAGACAAAAATTAGCCAGGCATGGTAGCACGTGCCTGTGGTAGCACGTGCCTGTGGTCCCAGCTACTCAGGAGGCTGAGGCAGAATTGCTTGAACCCAGGAGGCAGAGGTTGCATCGAGCCAAGATCGTACCACTGTACTCCAGCCTGGGCGACAGAGCAAAACTTCATCTCAAAAAAACTAAATTAATTAAAAAATAAATAAATAAAAGCTTTGTGGCTCCATTGTCTTATCTATAAAATGGAAAAAAGTAATAGTACCTCACGGTTATTAGGATTAAATTAGCTAACCCACTTTAGAACAGTTTACAATAAATACCTTTACCTAATAAAAATGTTTTTCTCTCACTGCTAAAACATGAACAGTTTTCCAGTATTTTTTTCTAGCCCTTTGACTTAAGATACTTTTTAATCACAAGTGAACAGAAAAGAACAAACAAAAAAGCCCTATTTCTTGGTATTAGTGAAAAAACAAAGCTACCTGAATTGGGAATTACATTAAAACTGCACTGTAGTTTATTTTGAGTTACATAAAGTAATTAAAATTAATTTTTAGAAAAAAGTCTTAGTCCATGATTTCTGTAACTACAGAGAAGGAAAAAGAGAAAAGAAGGGAAAGGGAGAGGTGGATAGGGAGAGAAACAGAGAACTAGAGTAAAGACCTCTCTGTGCTCAGTGGCCTCAGGCTTTCCTTAAGCCATGACACAGCTAAGTCTTAAAGATGAGTAAGAGTTGAACTACAAAGGTGGATTTCTTTAGGGAGAGTGAAGTCTGAACTTTCAAGAAGGTAGCATTTGAAACAAATTTGAAGGGTAGAAGAGGAGTTAGCCACAGATGATGATCAGAGAAGCAAGTATAGGTGGATACAAAATCATGAGCAAAGACAATGAAGTGGGAAAACAATTTGTAGTTGATACCTGGCATGTAATCTAGATCCTCAAAGTGGAGTCTGTGGACCACAGTATCAGCATGACTAGCATGCCTGAAAGTCTGTTAGAAATACAGAATTTCAGGCTGGGCATGATGACATGCCTGTAATCCTAACACTTTGGGAGGTCGAGGCGGGCAGATCACCTGAGGTCAGGAGTTCAAGACCACCCTGGCCAACATGGTGAAGTCCCATCTCTACTAAAAATACAAAAAATGAGCCAGGCATGGTGGTGGGCACCTTTAATCCCAGCTACTCAGGTGGCTGAAGCAGGAGAATCGCTTGAACCCGGGAGGCGGAGGTTGCAGTGAGCCAAGAACATGCCATTGCACTCCAGCCTGAGCAACAGAGCAAGACTCCATCTCAAAAATAAATAAATAAAAACAGAATTTCAGACACACTGACCTACTGAATCAGAATCTGCACTCAAAGACTCCTACGTAATGCAGATTAAACTTTGAGAAGCACTGCTCCAGTACATTTGACTGGCTCTCAAATTATCTAGAGTTTTAAAAAATTTTTGATGCTGGGCCCCATCCCGAAAAATTCTATATAAACTGGTATGGGATGTGGCCTGGATATTGTTGTTTTAATTTTCCCAGGTGATTCTAATGTGCAGCCAAGTTTGAGAACCACTGGAGATTGCAAAACAATCTGTCCTCAGCGGAGGACAGTAGGAATTAAGCCTAAAAAGATTCATTGGGCTGGACCAGAGAGCTTCAAATGCCAAATCCAAGATAGGAGACTCTTTTTAAAGCTAGGCATTAGGGTCTAAAATCTACAGGTATGTCCATTCGCCTATAAAAGACAAATCAGTTCTGTACCAGAGCATGCTCCTGACTTGAATATATGCAGTACATATTTAACTGTAAAGTATCAACTGCCACAAAAATCCAATGAATTGCTGTTTCCAAGTTTGTTTGTTTGTCTGTTTGAGACTGAGTCTCGCTGTGTCATTCCAGGCTGGAGTGCGATGGCACGAGCTCGGCTAACTGCAACCTCCGCCTCCTGGGTTCAAGCAATTCTCCTGCCTCAGCCTCCTGAGTAGTTGGGATTATAGGTGCCCACCACCACGCCCGGCCAATTTTTTGTATTTTTAGTAGAGACTGGGTTTCATTATGTTGTCCAGGCTGGTCTTGAACTCCTGATCTCAGGTGATCTGCCCCCGCCCCGGCCTTGGCCTCCTAAGGTGCTGGGATTACAGACATGAGCCACCGTGCCTGGCCCTGTTTTTGTATATTTTAAAATGTTTCTTAAAAATACAGTGAAATGGCTAAAAGGAATGATTGGTTTTCTGATTTAGTTTCTCCCACCTTTAGGTTTGAAAAGCATACAAAACCTAAAGAAAGACAGATACCTAAGTGTAACTGCATCTATCTCATATCCATTATCTAAACCAGAAAAGGGAGATGATTCAAAATTCTATTTCTGAAATGTCATCTTGATGGCTTCTGCCCTCACACCTTCCCATCAGATGGCGCTGTCATCACAGTTTATACCAAGTGTCAATATTTTTATAGCAAGTACACAGTCACTTAGCCAAGGTTCTCATGCTTTTTATCCAACATGATACCTGGTATAGTCTTTTGTCCAGTGAATGACCTTCCTGTACCCAGTGTGGTTGGGACCAACATGCTCTGATTGCATAACTAAGAAAAGAAAAATTTGTAAGAGGAACTAACTCCCACTTTTAAAAAATCACCCAAATCATCCTTACTGGAATATAAGTAGGCATAATTCATAGCATTTTTTTTTAATGATAGAAACATATCCAGTATATCCAGAAAGATAATATTTGCTTGGATTGAGGTGAGAAGAGAAAGGCCTTGCTACTTATTACGAAATTAACCTGGGAAATTGGATTGGTTTTTAGGAGACATGGAGAAAAGTAGTGATGATCACACATCTACATAAATTTATTAAAAATTATCAAGCCAGGCCAGGCGCAGTGGCTCATGTCTATAATCCCAACACTTTGGGAGGCCGAGGCAGGTGGATCACTTGAGGTCAGGAGTACAAGACCAGGCTGGCCAACATGGTGAAAACCCGTCTCTACTAAAAATACAAAAAATTATCAGGGCGTGGTGGCGTGTGCCTGTAGTCCCAGCTACTTGGGAGGCTGAGACAGGAGAATCGCTTGAACCCGGGAGGCGGAGTTGCAATTAGCTGTGATCATGCCATTCCATTCCAGCCTGGGTGTGTATTTATAATAGCTGAAGTATGGTATATACATTATGTATTAAGCTTCAAAAAGTCAGGGGGAGGGGTTTAGAGAAAGCAGGGAGTGAGACTGTAGTAACATTATCATAGGACCATCTAAGAAGCCTGGTGCCTAAAAGATTAGGATTAAATGATAAAAGCAGGTGAGGAAACCCTGATCATCATCTTCTGATTTGCCCACCCTCTGCAAGATGATCTACCCAAGTGAATCAGTTTTCTTCTTTGGAACCTCACAGAGTCACAGGGGAGGGGTGTTGAAATCACATAGGAGGAATTGATACTTTCATGTTCTTGGCTCCAAGCATTAGTGACCTGGGGCATGGAGGTCAGTAGCACTTTTAATACTAAAAAGGAAGCCAAGGCCTGTAGTGGGGCAGAGAGAGGAAGTGCTGTACCCAACATATTTCCATAAACCAGGGTGTCCTAGGTGACCCATCTAAAGAGGAAGATACTTGTCTGAGGTAAGTAAATATCTTCAAGGTCACTGGAAACACGCCTGGGCCCCAAGAGAAGTCGAATTCTAAAGGTTGTCCTAGATCTGCAAATATAGTCTGTTGTTTATATGTGAGTGAGCAGGATTATTCTTAAAATTGTTCTTGCCTTACTCAGGATTTTTATAGGAGCTGTATCTTGTTCTGAGGCAGGCATGCAAGTTTGTCAGCTTTTCACACTGAACAAGGAGGAGAGACAATATATGGGAAGAACTTCATTTTATGGAAAAGGCAAATTCATACCACAATAGTGCACAAAAGTATGAAAACCTCTGACAAAGAATGATTTATTTTGACACAGTAAGACTGGTTATAAAACACAGATGCTTTATGCAGGAATCCTCCAGCAAGACAAGACATTCTCAGTGGAGCCTCCACTGAAAAGCTCAAATAAAATTAATTTGTCCTATTATGACTGACAGGGACAGGAAAAGCTAAAGTTCTTTGCAGTGGTAGAAGTTTTTCTTTAATTTTAATTTGGTTATGGAAAAGAAATTTCACTGTAATGAAGTAATGACACTTTTCCTCCTTTTGAAAAATTAGTTGAATTTTTGGAGAAGTGAGAGATTTACAAAGCATTCAGAAATAGCTGAGATGCTTTATCCTGACTCCATATCCTTGGCCCTTTCTGCTCATGGAAGTCCCAGACTCCTTACATTTTGATGTTTAGGGAAGTCTCAGAGATTACCTCTCTCAGCCACCTCATTTCACAGATAAGACTAAGGTCCAAAGGGCTACAAATGGCTTCCCCAAGCAGTTGAATAACCTGAGCTTCAGACAGAACTAGAAGAGGGTCTTCCCAACACAGTCTCTAAAACTGTCACTGAACCAAACTGGGTATTTGCCCGTGCACAGTGGAAAGTCAAACACCAAACACCAAAGCACCAGGTTTTTGCAGGAGAAAGGTGTATTGCCACTTGACTGACAAGGAGACAGGAGGAACCACTCAAATCTGTCTCTCTAAGCTGGGGGCTGGGTCATGTTTTAGAAGTGTAGGGTAATGAGGCATGATCTGACTGGATCCTGCAATGGGGTGACACCAAGGCTCTATCTGATTGGATCCTGCCATGAGGCATAAGCTTCTTAATTAGCTCCTCGGTCTGAAAACTTAGGTTCCTCCTATGGTTGCATATTTAGTTCATCTGGGCATGCTCAGATTATGTGATCTTCAACCTAGGGGGGTCCATGGAAACTCAAAAACAACTCACAACTTTGTTACATAAAAGTTGAGGGCCAGGCACGGTGGCTCACGCCTCTAATCCCAGTACTTTGGGAGGCTGAGGTGGGCAGATCACGAGGTCAGGAGATTGAGACCATCCTGGCTAACACGGTGAAATCCCATCTCTACTAAAAATAAAAAAATTAGCAGGGCATGGTGGCAGGCGCCTGCAGTCCCAGCTACTCAGGAGGCTGCGGCAGGAGAATGGTGTGAACCCAGGAGGCGGAGCTTGCAGTGAGCCAATTTCAGGCCACTGCACTCCAGCCTGGGTGACAGAGCAAGACTTGGTCTCAAAAAAAAAAAAGTTGAACCACGTGGTCTGGTACAATTACAAAACACAAATACAATAATAAGCAAAGCTCCTGGAGGTCACAGGGTCACCTAGAAAAGGTCACTGCCTTCTAAGAGCTTTCCAGTACACCCTCTAAGGCATCAAGCAGGTAGCAGCATCATGTTAAACCACCCCATAGGGAATGGAGGGCCTCTGTTCTCTAAGACTTTTCTGTTGAATGGCAAGTAAGGCTTACACACTGGTTCTCTTAAAAAAAAAAAAAAGAAGAAGAAGAAGAAGAAGAAAAGAGAAAAAAAGAAAGCTAAACTCACTATCCACTGTCTCTTTCCACAGGATCATAAGTTTTTACTGCCAGTATTGAGAAATTCATGGAAGAAATGTCAGCAGGAAGTAAAAATTCACCGAGAAGTGTGTGTGTTCGCTGCTTCCACACATTAATGGCATGATTTTTTTTATGCAAAAAGAAAAGAAAAGAAAACCACCCACATTTTAATTTAGCATGAGCCAATTTACAGAGCATGGAAATCACTTTCATTTCCGGACTGGCGCGTGTGCAATTAGCAATGCAGTGTATATACAAGAAGCCATGCTGTTAACAGTTTATCTCAAGTAATTTGGTGTCATTTACAAAAGGAAGAAATTCCTGCCATCGGAAGGGACAGAAGGAGATGGAATGATCAAATCACAGAGAAACACTAAAATTACTAAATCTACAACAGCTCGCCTTATTTTTCTTGGACCCAAACTGTCAGGGTATAAACACTATTTGTTTCTTTTTTAAAACATCGATAGTTTTGCTGTAAATAATAACACTGTATAAATTCTAACAGAAAAATAGAATAAAATGTTGATAAGGCACTGCCTCTTAGAACACAAACAGAATATTGCAAATGCATTTAACAAATAGGGGTCTCAAGTGACTTCACCCTAGAAGAGGAGGGAGGGATTCTGGGTGGGGGGGGACTCTTCACTGATTCTTGTATATTAGCAATTATAATGTTTGTATATGCAAAACTGCTAGCTTGATTTTAAAAAGAAAAACAACTCTTTAAAATCTGCTGCAAATTTAAATAATTCCCAAAATGAGGAATTCTGTAGTTCTGTGAAAAATTTTTTCTTCAGAGTACTAATATTTTGATGCATGTGTATCACCTTATTTTGATTAAATCTTTTCCAATTTTGCAAACACTACAATATACTGCAACACAAAAGATTTTATCTGTAAACACAAAGCCCTTCATCTAATATTTGTTGCTATTGCCAATTTTTCAATGAAATGACCTAAAAACAAACAAACAAAAAAATAACCTATACGGTAGTTGCTTTAGGGGGTGGGGGGATGCTAACTGTTAGTGCTTAAAAGGGGGTAAATGCTTGCCGCTTTAGAGGTGGATGGTGCTCATAAGAGGCCCCAGTCGGGGGTATTTAAAACGGACTGAACAGAAATTCTTAGCTAGTAGAATGGCAGCACGCTGTAAAATTATTACTGTATTGTGTACTGGCTATAAGATGTAGACACCTTTCAGTAAGCCAATCATTTGTAACCATTCTAGCAGTGTCATATTAGGTTAATAAGGCTGCTGTGTTTTCAAGGGCATTTTTATTTGGGTTTTGGTGAAATTCTTTAATTTGTTGATTATATTCACATAAAATCAGCATTCATTGACACATAGCTCTAATGACATATGTATGAAAAACCATACACTGGATGACCTAGTCGATTATTTAAGCATAAAATAAATTGTGTTAAACTCTTCACCTATCCGTGCTCTACAGTCTCCTTGTGTTTTCTGGCAAAAGATAGTTGTCTAATCCCTTGTCATATGAGTCCTGGTCAACCCACCCCATTGGTCCTCTTTGTGCCTCTGTGGTCACTGATGAGATGACAGTCTCTAACATTCATATGTGCCCTGCAAGCTCCCAGCTTATAAATTCTGTGCATTTCTTGGGGGAGCCAAGAATTAAAGACTAATTGACAGGTAAATTTTGCCCACATCTGTTCAGGCCATCTCAAAAAGTGGAGAATTGGAGATACTATAGCCAGCATGTCAAAAACTTGACTGGCACTTCTAGGAGCCATCAACATGCAATTGCTTTTAGCCCACAGAGCATTTGTTTTGTTTTATTAATTTACATTTATTGCCCATTCTTAACAAGTTGGGAGATTTCACATAATCAAGTTGCTAACTTCTCTTAAAAAGCAAGATTTGGCAACAATGGACCTCATTCCCAGAAGGTAACAGCCTGCTGGGGCCAAATTGTCCCTGCCCTCTCCAGCCAGGTATGGGGTCTACAGGTATCACTGCCACAGCCTCATTTCTTACGTTTGTACATCCTGACTATGAGTTTGCAACCCATACACTGCGTGAATCTAAATTCTACTGAGGCAGAGACCATGGCTGTTTTAACTTTGATTCTAGTTACCAGCTTAGCATATGGTAGTAGTGATAGTAGTAACTGTCATCATCACCACTAAAACTGGAGTGCTCACTACATGCTATTCTCTGTTCTAAGCACATTCCACTGACTTACTTAGTCCTTATATCTACTTTATGAATTAGGTACTGTCTTTCTTTGATGGTAATGATCCTTTTATAAAATTAAATGAGTGCTTAGAGACTTTCAGCAATGTTATATATTGCCTGTTCATTAAAGATTGTTGCCAAGTGGAATGAGTTGTCTCCAGTAAGGACTCACTATCAATGCAGAAGAAATGCACAGATAATCTACTTTGCATAAAGAATGGGGCTAGGTTGCATCTGCATGGTATCCCAAATTAAAAAATGAGCCACTACCCTCGCACCAAAATTATTTTATGATGGGTAAAGTTAGACCCTTGAGAAGTTAAAAAAAAAAAAAAAAACTTTCCCCAAAAGTTCTGAGCCTGTAAAGCCAGGATCAGAATATAGGTGTCCTAACTTCCTATCTAAGAGTTACGAATTTCTGACTCAGTCTTTGAGAGAAGGTGTTTATCCTGAACCAGAAACTCAATGATGTATACCTGTCTACGTATTAA
Source organism: Piliocolobus tephrosceles (assembly GCF_002776525.5). Taxonomy (NCBI): domain Eukaryota; kingdom Metazoa; phylum Chordata; class Mammalia; order Primates; family Cercopithecidae; genus Piliocolobus; species Piliocolobus tephrosceles. The sequence goes on along the minus strand of NC_045442.1, from coordinate 56,025,198 downwards.
ATAGTTGTGTTTATATACCCAAAAATTTGACTTTAGGTATATGTGATATGCTTTGGTTCCAATCAAGCAGAAGGTCATAAGTTTACTCGGAAGTATCCAAAATATGACATTCAAGATTTAACTTGCATATGTGTGTATATGAATATATTTATACATGTATATGTGGATTGAATGTGACATACATTATGTATTTCTAACATAATATTTGGCCTGCCAGCTTATAAATATGTATTTAAGCTTTTCATTGATTGACATTACTGTAAAAAATGAATTGTGATTGATAAGTTCTGGATATTTGCTTTTTTTTTTCATTTTATATTCTAACTAAATTATTGAATTTATTAAATTAAAATATGCTATCACTGTATTGCCAAATTATGGCAATACACTATGCAGTATTATTTCAATACTTTTAAGAGGCATCTATTTCTTCATTGAACACATAAGCAGCTAGCCTCCTTTCCTCTGTAAATAAGGACTTTTTTGGCATCCTGATGTTCCTCGCTGTTCATTTGGTGTCATCCTGGAGTTCCATCAAGACTGAGGATTTTCTCCATGGCCAATAAACTATTATCAGCATCAGCTCATGTTTGGCTGTATGACAGGGATATGTGAGAAGCCCAGAAATAAATCACAAAAATAATAAGGCATCTTCTGAGTCTCTATAAAGAAGCCAGTGATCCAAAAACTAACTTCTTATCTGAGTAAGTCTTGGTATTCTTGCTTTGCTTGAAGAGGCTGTGGCATATTACATGGTGTGTAATCTCGCAGGCATATCACACTGCTTCTGTTTCATTAATTGATGATCAAATTGTCCAGAAGTAAACATTTACAAGATTGAGATTTGAACAAACTTTTCAAGAGTTATTTTAATAATATGAGGTGGAAGGCAGTGGTGTAATTTCTTTACATGGTTACCTGGCTAAATATGTACCAATACAAAAATTAAATAATAGAGCAGATTCTGGTAAGTATCCTTAGTAACAAGCCCAACAGCTTTCATTTCTTTAATAGAATTAAATGCAGATAGTTCAAAATAGAGTACAATGAAATTTACCATTGTATCTGCTATACTTATTCATTGATAGCTACATATGATATGTGCAAGCAGGTGAACATAAAGTGAAGAATTCTTACTCTTCAGCCCCTAGTGCTTCCTGAGTTAGGGAATAAAATGCCCTGAGGGTTGCATTTCCAACTGGACATCCTGAGACTCCTCACCAATTCCAAAAGAGTTCCATAGCAAAGTTGAGATGAACATGCTCAGGGGATTCTAAGGCGGTGAGAAGAACTATCTTAGAATGCCACAGGAAGCACACCAGAAGCAATACCTCTGAGGACTTCTTTTCTAGGACCACCATGGAACTCTGATATCCCAAAAAACATGATCTCCCTGTCTGATTCCCCCCTCCCCCCCAGCATCCTCAATTACCACTTCTCCTTTGTCATCTAATTCAACCATTGGCATAATTCTGAGAGCTGAGATAGAATAATGACTTGCCAGCTTTTCAAAAATGTTCTGTCACATGATGTATGCCACCAGGTCTTCATACTAGACTGTACACACCCTGGGGACAGGGACTTTGTTTTGTTCTATGCTATATCTATAGTACCCAGGATAGTGCCTAACACCTTATGAGTGCTCAAGAAATATTTGTTGAGTGCAAGAATGAATGAGTCAGCAAATATCAGAGGGCAAGGAGCAGTAAATAGGGAATGTTACTCTATACTATTTTCTTTACAGGCTCAACCAACTTGGAAAGTTAAGGAAAGCACAGCTTTTGATTCTAATGACTTCATTCACCAAGGAGTAGCTTGTGTCACCAACCTCCACTGGCCCATTCCAGTTGCACGATCTCTTTAGCCAAAAAGTCCTTAATAATTGAGGTATGGATGTACCAATACCTCATGAGCAAAGGGCACACAGTCACACTGCTGAAGTGGCCATTCTCCCTGTGGCCATGGGCGATGGTGCTCATCCTCATCACTGACTGGCCACTGAGAAACCAGGCAAGAGTGTGGATAACCCATCATGAACCTTCCTGTCTATAACAAAGTTAGTTTGGTTGCCTCCACCTTGGTGTAGCTGAGTAAATGTGTCTCACCATTCACCACAGCTCCTCCTCCTTTCCCTGTTTCCTCTAAAATCCAACCTACTTTCTTCATTTCTATCCCACATCTCTGTTTAATATCACTAGAGGAAGGAGAAGAAGGCAAATGGATGCTATGCTATTTTAAATCCTTCTTTCTGGCAAGTCAGATATCTACCTCATTTTCATCCCATCTCTCTCAATGCCAGTAAGAGGATGGAATAAAGGAGCATGTAACTGAGAAGAGAAGGATGGATCATGTGGTTCTCCAAACCCATACATCCCTCCAATCATTCGTCTCATTTCACAACATGTAACTCAGTGCCTGCCACTTTCCAGGTGCTCTCCCAGGCACAGGATACATCAGTTCCCTACCCACTACCGTCAAAGTGAGGAGAATACCACCAGCCTCTGTGTGAAATCTAAATTAGGGCTCCTCAGGACAGGAAATTGTAGAATGACTAGTGGAAATAAAACTACTGCAGCACATCATAGGCAGTGCATGCTGAAGAATGTGAGAAGACACGTAAGGTGGGGAGGAACAGCCCTGTGGCTGCTGAGCGTAACCAATGCACTTTCTTTTTTTTTTGAGATGGAGTTTTGCTCGTCACCCAGGCTGGAGTGCAATAGCGCAATCTCGGCTCACTGCAACCTCCACCTCCTGGGTTCGAGAGATTTTCCTGTCTCAGCCTCCGAAGCAGATGATATTATAGGCACCTGCCACTATGCCCGGCTAATTTTTTTTTTGTATTTTTAGTAGAGATGGGGTTTCACCATGTAATCCAGGCTGGTCTCAAACTCCTGACCCCAGGTGATCTGCCCGCCTCGGCCTCCCAAAGTGTTGAGATTACAGGTGTGAGCCACCCAGCCCCACGGCACTTCCATATTCCGCCTGCTAGTCAGAATTAAGTGGGACTCAAGACCTGACAAAAATATTTCAATAGAAAACTTTAAAAACATTTTAAAGGCAGCTAACCAACTCTATAATATTGTATAAGCCCATCTGACTTCCAGAGATTCTGAATTTAGGTGAAACCAGTAGTAACTTTGAACTCATGCACAATGTTCTCCTTCCATATGTCAACTCCTACACAAATTTGACCACCTCACAGAGCCTACCCCTGCCGATGCCAGTCCACACTGGCAACTGGTAAACTAAAGGAATACCTCACAATTTGGCACTCAAATCTACATCCTCTGGTAGTCCCCGTGCTCTCCAACAAGGCTTGTGCTTTCCACATTTCCATGAGCAGAGCTGGGTACACAGACAGTTTGTAATGTTGAGCTTCACATGCCTAATCATTTACCTGTTCTTTATGGTAAAGCCTTAGACTTCAACGATGCTGCAATACACAGCTGACAGCTCAGTCTGGGCGCACACCCCACCCACTGGAAGCCAGTGCTTAAGTGCGGTGAAGAGTGGAGCTAGAGCTATCACACATCCTGGCTTTCTGACACTGCTATCGTAGTTAGTGTGCCTTGCCCAGGTGGAGCCTGAAATAAGAAGTAAAGAGTATCGAAGGAAAAGCCTGTGAAATATTAACCGATTTAAGAACACGTGGCTCTAAAGAATGATAAAACAAATGTAGTGGTGACAGCTGTAGCATTGTAAGCTTTGGAGTAGCCCTCATGCTTCTGGCCATGATAAAACTAGATTCTCAAGTTCCTTAGCCCAGAGTGGTCACACTGAAGTGTCTATGGAGACTAGACAGGTCATCTAAGCAAAGGGGTTGTGGTAGACTATCGTACATAAATATTAGCTGCCTCTCCCTGAGGGTGGATTACACTTCCCCGCCCCAATGCCTTCACGTTTGCCATGGAACTTGCTTCGGGCAATGAAATAACAGCAGATACTTTAGGAGGTAGTGTATTTTTTTTCATGTACCCTTTCCTCACTCCAGTGATGCTCCAGAGAGACTGCTCCCTGCTCTGGTGCTGGGGTGAAGATGATGTGGAGGAGAAACACAGTCAACCCACCATGGATAAGCAATGTAAGCAAGAAACAAACTTTTCTAGTAAGCCAGAGATGTTTTAGTCATTTGTTACTGTGGCATAACCACTATCCCAATTAATATACAAGTCAGGTAGAAGACATTAAGGACTGATGGGTGCTGGGTAAGCACATTCCTTTTCTAATGAGGCTACCTTGTGGGAATATAAGTCCAGCTCTGCCAGATTTTGAAGTTTTTTAAATATTGGCAACTAATCTTTTTCCCTAATAATATTGTATGGGCCAAATGAAACATGCCTGTGGTCACCGGTTTTCAAGCTCTGCCACTAGCTCTTGGCATTTGCAAAATGGACACATTCTTAGATCATACTACACAAATATATTAATGTATGATTTTTTTATCACACCCTGTGAGACTAGTGTGCATAAGCAAATGACTCCTGAGTCAGATTCACAGACTACCTCTTATCCCCACCTCAGTACAGCTTGGTTTTTCTCTATGCAACATTTCAAACCCTAGGACTCTAAGGATCTCAGGGAATCACTTAAGCTTTTTTACTCACATTTTATTGCCTTTTTAGTGAAGACTTCACCAGTCCATCTGGGCTTGGCATGGTTCCCTGCCTACCTGTATAACCACCTCTCATGCCATCTTATCTCTTTCTCTCATTACACTTTAGACCAGTGATAAAGTATAGCCCATGGGCTGGTCCTAGACTGAGAATCCTTTGTTACCTGTCTGCAGGGAGACAAGAAACCTGAGCCAGAATGTAAATCGACTGCATTCCTAAGCATATTCTTTAGTTCAGCTGATTAAAAAAATACAGTATGTTAACTGATGTAATACATAGCACTCCCCATATAGTCTTATGTTGTATTTATTTCAGAACATATCTTGTTTTATGATTAGAATAAAGCTTTGAGTCCATGGGCCTCAGCTCTTATTCCTTTTTATTTCTGATACATACATATGTCTAGAACAGTGACTTGGACACAGTATAAACTAAACAAATACCACTTGAGCTGAATTTGATTTACAGTCATACCCACGTACATCCATGTCCCACTTTCATCCCCTCATGCAGATTCCAAGCTTCTCTTGAAAAATCAGAAGAGCTGGCAATACTGGGCCTGAATTCCTGCATTGTAGTATTGTGTTAGAGCTAACTAGCACTGTTTTTGGTTGGAGCAAGGGATCTCAAGTTTTCTACAGTCTCTACTACTCTGTCATGCCTTGCACAAGGTCCTGTGGCACTTGATTTTTGACCATTGTAAAGCCAAAAGAGTTTAGATTGCAGCTACCATTTTGCCACGCTAGAGTCAGAAGAGTTGCAGACATTATAGAACGTATTCACTCAGGCTGCCCGAACAGTTCTTTTCTGTTATTGTTCTAGCACCAGTTTTTCTGGTGCTCATTTTTCTAGCACCAGTTTAGCAGAGGCTGTGCAGTACTTGGGTGATTCAAAGAGTCATCTAAAGCTCTGATGCCATGACACATACCAGATGACTTTAACAACCTTCCCATCACATGTCCTTGGCACAAAATGGAAAAACACTATGATGACACCTGACAGTAACAGAAATCTCATGAAATACTGTGGTGGGGGAGTTGTTATAAAGCTCTTCTCAGCAAGACTTCACTGGGGGTGGAAGCATAGCAACCCTCAAAGGCAAACTGAAGTTTTGATACCTTATAGTGAGTCACTGAAGATGTGAGCAGTTTTCCTTGACATTCACAGCATTCACAAGATATTTATCCAAAGCTATACCTGTTTGTGCTTCCCTTCATCTCTCATTTATTCATTCAACAAATGTTTGATTGACTACTATTGCCAGGCCTTGTGTTAAATGCTATGGATACAGCAATGAATAAGAAGGACAATAAACAAGTATACAAATAAACAAGGTAATTATAGTGACAGATGCCATGAAGGTAATAAAAATGGTGATGTGATGGAATAATTGGGGAGAATCAAGATACTCTAGAGAGGGTATGCACAGAAGGCATAGAAAGAGTGACATTTGGAAGCTGAGATGGAGCTTGCCTGGCAGCCCTCTACCAATAAGTACAAATGGGATGGGATGAGAAAAGAAGGCCCTTGACATTTTTTGAGGAATAGAAAGAAGAAGCTGGTGTGGCTAGAGCAGTGCTATGCAGAGCATCAACCAGTATCAAGATAAAGAATTCGTACCAGGCTGTAATTCTGTACCACTTTCTTCTCAAGAAAACATTACAACATATATTAGTATAAAGTGCAAAGCAGTTAAGTGCCACATGTGTTGGCTGTTATGATTGTTAATAGTATTATTCCATTATCATAATGATCTCAGGATTGGTTGATGAAGTGAACTGGAAATGGCCTAGCAGAGAGCCTTGCACATATTAGACACACGATAAATACTAGTTTAATGAATGAATGCTTAGTAGAAGAGCAGCATTTGAGTTGGAACTTGAGAAGCAAGTATGACTTTAATATGTGAAGAAAGGAGGTCTGGGCAAAAGGAATAAAGAGGCTAAAAGCATAAAGCCATCCAAAGAAGCATGAGCAAAATTTGTTTGGATCAGAATTTGAGGAGAAAGGAGGAACAAAGATGGAAAAGAGTGACTTACCATTGAGAGCTTAGACATCACAAGAAATTTAGGCACTGCTTTCAGCAGCCATCTTCATCAATCATATCGTCTGTGTTTGCTCGCATCAGCATGTTTGCAAAAAGGAGGTGCAAGGTTCTATTACACAGTGGCCTCACCATGCAAGATTCTAAGGCTTGGAAACCTGAGTCCATATTTGAAAAGTGTTCCTGAGTTACCTGGGGGATATACCTGGGCTTGAAAACCTATCTTTTTGGACATGTACCATAGGAATCCATCTTCATGTAACCTTAACAAAGCAATTTCTCATCCCTCTCCCAAGTAAGTGAAGCATAGTTTTCACTAAACACATTTCCTAAAGCCAGATGAATAAGAATAAAGAATAAAGAAGCCATTGGATGTGTGTGTCATTTGCATGATTTAAAAGCTAACCAAGATCAACTGCAGAACAAGAAACAACTACTTATGAAATCCTAATTGTTGACTGACTGACATGAGGAAACACGAGCAAACTAAGGCCCAGAGAAGCTAAATGACTCGTTCAGTGTCCCACAGACAGCTCGTGGTAGAATCAAGACTAGAACTCACATCTTGCACCACACCCTACTGCCTCCCAGTTGGTTTATGGATGAACCTAAAGAGTCACGTATAGGGGATGGTGCAAAAAGGTATCTTGCTCCAGCTGGATTCATCTGAGGTCTTTGTGACTGCAAATCGAAATGTTATGAGGACTCATTGGCCCTTATCTTTTATTTAAGAGAAAATTTTAAAGTGTATTTTAATTGACAAATAATTGTATGCATTCATAGGGTACAGAGTGATGTTTGGTACATATAATGTAGTTATCAGATTAGTGTCATTATCATATACATCATCTCAAATATTTGTCATTTTTGTGTGTTGTGAATGTTTAATATCCTCCTATTTGAAACTATATATTATTGTTAACTATAGTCACCCTACGGTGGTATAGAACACTAGAACTTATTTCTCATTTCTCCTATCTAGCTGCAATTTTGATTCCTTTAAACATTCAGCCTGTTGAGCATCCTTTCTCTTCCTTTGTCTTCCCTCAGAGTCCTCTTGCTGGGTCTCCTGCTACTTCCCTAGGCGTTCCTGATTAGTTGGTCCCAGGGAGATCCTCTTCTCCTACCCATCCTTTTACCATTGGGATAGACAAAACTCTGAGTGATCTTATCTATTCCCAAAACTTTAGTAAATATTAATGTGCTGATAATTTCCAGTCTTTAACTGCCCCCGCCACCATATCTCTGCCCTAATCTCCAGACCTCATATATCAGTAGCCAGAGGTCTCTCCACTCATATACCTCACAGGCTCTTCAAATTCCTCATATCCAGACATGAATACATGCCCATCCCCTCAAAAGAAATCAGCTCAGATACTCTTCTCTGTGAATGGCATCACCATCCATCTCCTGCCCAGGTCAGACACTTGAGAAACCTTCAGGTACTCACCCTGCTACCCCACCCCATCCAGTTCAAAAACATGTCTATCATATCTCCCAGTCTCTTCAATTGTCACCATTCACACAGCCCTACCTTAGGTCCCCCAGTCTCATCTGAGTAACTGCAATAACCTCCTAATTGGTCTTCCTACCTCTGACACTTGAAAATCGTTTTTTTTTTTCTTCTTTGAGACGGAGTCTCGCTCTGTCGACCAGGCTAGAGTGCAGTGGCGTGATCTTGGCTTGCTGCAACCTCTGCCTTCCAGATTCATGCAATTCTCCCTGCCTCAGCCTCATGAGTAGCTGAGGTGCCCACCACAACGCCCAGCTAATTTTTGTATTTTTTTTTTGGTAGAGACAGGGTTTCACCATGTTGCCCAGGCTGGTCTTGAACTCCTGATCTCAGGTGATCCACCTGCCTCGGCCTCCCAAAGTGCTGGGATTGGCTGGGTGTGGTAGTTCATGCCCATAATCCCAGCACTTTGGGAGGCTGAGGCAGGTGGATCACAAAGTCAGGAGTTCAAGATCAGCTTGGCCAATATGGTGAAACTCCATAATTTTGTATTGGTAAAAATACAAAACGTGGCCAGGCGTGGTGGTGCGTGCCTGTAGTCTCAGCTACTTGGGAGGCTGAGGCAGAAGAATCACTTGAACCCGGGAGGCAGAGGTTGCAGTGGGCCAAGATCATGCCACTGCACTCCAGCCTGGGTGACAGAGCCAGCCTCTGTCTCAAACAAAAAAAAAAAAGTGCTGGGATTACAGGTGTGAGCAACCATGCTTGGTCATGAGCATATATTTCTTTTAAAACCTCTAATCATATTACTTCTGAAGAATGAACTCCTTTGAATATCATATAAAACTTAGCTGTAAGACCTTGGACATGTCACTTAATCTCTCTGAGCCTCAGTTTCCTCATCCATATAATGGGTCAATAATCCATACTTCACTGGATTATGCAGAGAATTAGATTGAATGATGCAGGTTAAATGATTGGCAAAGTTCCTGACACAAAGGAAGCATTCAGTAGATTGCAGCTGCTGGGGTTTATTACCAACTGTAGACCCTCAATCATCTTTCATTTTTTATGTGGCTCACACTGGTCCTTTAAAATATTTTGTTAAAACCCGCTCAGAAAATGTGATTCTGGAATGATTTCAGGAACTGAGATGGAACTCAGTTCTAACATCTGCTCCCTCACAAGAGTACTTTTGGCAGTACTTAGATTCTCTCCTCTCTAGATTCCCTCCCCTTGCCCTGTGGCTTAATAGCATTGTTTATTCTCCTATCTCTTCTTCTCTCTGCCCTCTCTATTAATTGTGAGCTCTTCAAGGTAAGTGATCAGGCTTTATTTGTTCTGCTGTATTAAATACTCAACGAAATGCGAGGACTACCCATCCTACCCCCTGACAGCTCACTCCCACTGTTTCAGCTGTCTGATTATCATACTACTGTATGCTCAACCAATTCTTTGAACATAGCATACTTTGTTAAAAATTCACTTCCTTTTATTATTTATTTATTACTTTTATTTATTCCTGAGCCATCCCTCAGAATCCATAGGGGATTTATTCCAGGACCCCCAGGAGATAACAAAATCCACAGATGCTCAAGTCCCTGATATAAAATGGCATAGTATTTGCATATAACCTATGCACACCCTCATATATACTTTAAATCATCTCTAGATTACTTATAATACCTAATACAATGTACATGTTATATAAATAGTTGTTGTACTGTACTAGTTAGTGAATTACAAGAAAAAAGCCTACACGTGTTCAGGACAGATGCAACCACCCAGTTTTTTTTTTTTCCCCCAAAAAAAGTATTTCTGTCCCATTGGTTTGGACATGGGATACATTTATTAGGATGAAACTATTAAAGTTTCTGGGAACTACAAATTATTCAGAAACCACCAATCAGAAGGTCATTCTGAGAAAAGTCAAGGAAGGGTAAAGAAGAGTGGGTTAGGCATAAATTGGAGTTAAAATACCAGCATTATGAAGGACTACCTTATAAACAATTGCTCTAACTTTTACTATAATAACAAAATAAATGCTTTTGTGCAGGAAGAGTTGAAACTGTCGTGTCAATTTTAAATGCAAAAATAATTTATCATTTCAAATCAAGAGGATTGTTATAAGGCTTAAATGAAATAATTCTTGTAAAATACTTATCATACCTAGAACAAAATAGTACCAAGTAAATGGTAGCTATTTTTGTCATGTAATACTAATGTTCCCTGACATAAGAATCATCTGGAGTGTACCTGTCAAAAATATCATTTCTGGGGTCTATACAAGGCCCATTAAGACAGAATCTCCAAGCAAGGATACTGGTAAGCCCTATTTTTACAGCTGTATTTTACATGATGAGTAAGGGGAAAATTCTATACTAAGAAATTGTGGCCATCTTAGTGATTTTCCATTAATACCAGGATGTGTTTGGCGCAGGGTGGTAGGGTCTGGCACTCAGGCCACTCTTTTCTTCCCTCTCCACATTAGAGCCTTCTAGTATCTAATTCATAAATATAAGAAATATTTTAATATTCTTTCAGTAAAAGCAGAGAAAATCTTTTCTGGTTACTGTGTTCATACTGAGTAGAAGAAGTTGTTACTGAAACACCAGGGGTTCAGTCTTGGTCCTGCTGCTCGCTGCATAGAAAGCCAATCACTATGACGCAAGTATTGCCAAGGAAGAAGGCTTTAATCAGGTGCTGCAGCCAGCAGCAGCCAAGATGGTGATGTGATGGAATCACAGCCAAGCAGCTCCAGCCAAGGAGACGGGAGCTCAGTCTCAAATCCATCGCCCTGACTAAAACCAGGTGTTTATTTGGCAGGCAACAGATATAAAAATGTGTAAGAGATCAGGAACTTGGGAGGGGCAAGGAAGCAATCGTGGGAAATTAGGAGTCGCCATCTGGTGTGGTGATCTGGTTTCAGTTCTTTCATACTTTTTCTGAGAGGCCTAAAGGTCATTTCCTGAGGAATGAATTCAGATAAAACAAATATAAATTTCAGGCTTTTTAAGACCAGAAGGGTCAATTTCTGTTTATCAAATAGAACACTCCATGGGGTAACTGGGTTGGTTTCACAATGACTTTAAATAGAAACATGTATTTTTTAAATCCCCAATTCATCTTTACTGCATTTGAAAGTCATTGATACTTAACATAATCAACCTAGTTTTCCATTTGCTCAGACATCTGGGAAAAATCCTGGGACAGAAGAGACTTGAAAAGAAGAAATGGATAAAATAGAATATATTAAAGCTGGCCAGATTGAATCAAATAAACATGTATAGATTTAATATACTTAGTACTTTACCAATGAAATAATACAACAATATCAAGGATATTTTGAAAGAAGAAAAAAAGCCACCTAAAATCCTACTAGCATCATGACTACACCAGGCCCTCCAGTCCATGTGTTCTGCATCTGTGGATTCAACCAAGCATGGATCAAAAATTTCTTTAACAAAATGGATGGTTGCAGCCAGGCGCGGTGGCTCATGCCTGTAATCCCAGCACTTTGGGAGGCCGAGGCAGGTGGATCACCTGAGGTCAGGAGTTCGAGACCAGCCTGGCCAACATGGTGAAACCCCGTCTCCACTGAAATTACAAAAATCAGCTGGGTATGGTGGTATATGCCTGTAATCCCAGCTATTCAGGAGGCTGAGGCAGGAGAATTGCTTGAACCCGGGAAGCAGAGGTTGCAGTGAGCCGAGATCGTGCCACTACACTCCAGCCTGTGCCACAGAGGAAGACTCCGTCTCCAAAAAAAAAATGGTTGCACCTGTACTGAACAATTATAGACATTTTTGTGTCATTATTCTCTAAACAATACAGAACAACTATTTACATAGCATTGACATTGAATTAGGTATTATATCTAACCTAGGAATTTTTTTTGAGATGGAGTCTCGCTCTGTCACCCAGGCTGGAGTGTAGTGATGTGATCTTGGCTCACAGAAACCTCCACCTCCCTCATTCAAGCAATTCCCCTGCCTCAGCCTCCCGAATAGCTGGGATTACAGGCATATACCACCATACCCGGCTGGGATTACAGGTGCACGCCACCACGCCAGCTAATTTTTTTGTATTTTTAGTACAGACAGGGTTTCACCATGTGGCAAGACTGGTCTTAAACTCCTGACCTCAGGAAATTTGCCTGCCTCAGCCTCCCAAAGTGCTGGGATTATAGGCCCTAGAGATTATTTAAAGCACAAGTTTGATGGTTAATACTGAGTGTCTGATTGGATGGAAGGATGCAAAGTATTGATCCTGGGTGTGTCTGTGAAGATGTTGCTAAAGGAGATTAACATTTGAGTCACTGGGCTGAGAAAGGTAGACCCACCCTTAATCTGGGTGGGCACCATCTAATCACTGCCACCATGGCTAGAATATAAAGCAGGCAGAAAATAAATGTGAAAAGGCTAGACTGGCTTAGCCTGCCAGCCTACATCTTTCTCCTGTGCTGGCTGCATCCTGCCCTCAAACATCAGACTTCAGCTTTGGGACTGGGACTGGCTTTTCTGCTAGATGGCCTATTGTAGGACCTTGTAATTGTGAGAGTTAATACTACTTAATAAACTTATACATATATATATATATATCCTATTAATTATGTCCCTCTAAAGAATCCTAATACAGCAAGCATACCTCATATTATTGTGCTTCGCATACACTCCTCTTTAGAAAAAAAAATTGAAGGTTTGTGGCAACCCTGCATTTAGGAAGTTTGTCAGCACCATTTTTCCAACAGCACACACTCACTTCATGTCTTGGTGTCACATTTTGGTAATTCTTGCAATATTTCAAACTTTTTCATTATTATTATATCTGTTACTGTGATCTGTATTCAATCTTTGATGTTACTATTTTAATTGTTTTGGGGTGACATCAACCAGTCTCATGTAAGACAGTAAACTTAATTGATAAATGTTTTGTGTTCTGACTGTTCCACTGATCAACTGTTCCCCATATCTCTCCCTCTCCCTGGGCCTCCCTGTTCCCTGAGACACAATGATATTGAAATTAGGCTAATTAGTAACCCTACAATGGCCTCTGAATGTTCAAGTAAAAGGAAGAGCCGTATGTCTCTCACTGGAAATCAAAGCTAGAAATAATTATGCTTAGTAAGTAAGGCATGTCCAAAGCCAGCATAATCTGAAAGCTAGGACTCTTGCACCAATTAGCCAAGTTGTGAATGTAAAGGAAAAGTCCTTGAAGAAATTAAAAGTGCTCCTCCAGTGAACAGAAAAATGATAAGAAAGTGAAACAGCGTTATGCTGATATGGATACAATTTTAGTGGTCTGGAGAGAAGATCAAACAAGCCACGATATTCCCTTAAGCCAAAGCCTATTCCAGAGCAAGGTCCTAACTCTCTTCAATTCTATGAAGGTTGAGAGAGGTAAGGAATCCACAGAAAAAAAGTTGGTAGTTAGAAGAGGTGGAATCCTGAGGTTTAAGGAAAAAAGCTGTCTCCATAACAAAAATGCAAAGTGAAGCAGCAAGTGCTGTTGTGGAAGCTGCAGCAAGTTATCTAGAAGATCCAGCTAAAATCATTGATGAAGATGGCTACACTAAACAACAAACTTTCAGTGCAGACAAAACAGCCTTATATTGGGAGAATAGGCCTCTAGGATTTTCATAGTTAAAGAGGAGAAGTCAATTCCTGACTTCAAAGCTTCGAAAGACAGGATGGCTCTCTTGTTGGGGGCTAATGCAACTGGGGACTTTAAGTTGAAGCCAATGCTGATTTTCCATTCCAAAAATCCTAGGGTCCTTAAGAATTATGCTAAATAGTTCTTGTGTGGTGGCTCATGCCTGTAATCCCAGCACTTTGGGAGGCTGAGGCAGGCAGGTCACTTGAGGTCAGGAGTTCCAGATCAGCCTGGTCAACATGGAGAAAACCCATTTATAGTAAAAATACAAAACTTAGCCAAGCGTGGTGGCAAGTGCCTGTAATCCCAGCTACTCAGAAGTCTGAGTAGGAGAATTACTTGAACCTGGGAGGTGGAGGTTGTGGTATGAGCCAGGATCATACCACAGCACTCCAGCCTAGGTGACAGAGTGAGACTCCATCTCCAAAAAAAAAATAATAATAATAATAATAATCATGCTAAATCTACTCTGCCTGGTGCTATAAACATGAAACAACAAAGCCTGGATGAAGCATATCTTTTACAGCATAATTTACTGAATATTTTAAGCTCATTGTTGAGACCTACAGCTCAGAATATTTTTTTCAAAATATTACTGTTCATTGACAATGCAACTCATCACACATAAGCTCTGATAGAGACGTATAAGGAGATTAATGTTGTTTTCATGCCTAACACAATATCCATTCTGCAGCCCAAGGATCAAAGATTAACTTTCAAGTCCTGTTATTTAAGAAATATACGTCATTAGGTTGCAGCTGCCATAGATAATGATTCCTCTGATGGATCTGGCCAAAGTAAATTGAATGCCTTCTGGAAAGGATTCACCATTCTAGATGCCATGAGGAACATTCATGATTCATGCGAGGTCAAAATAGCAGCATTAACAGGAGTTTAGAAGAAGGTGATATAGTCCTCATGGATGACTATGAGGATTCAAGACTTCAGTGGAGGAAGTAACTGCAGATGTGGTGGAATTAGCAAGAGGACTGGAGTTAGAAGTACAGCATAAAGATGTGACTGAATTTCTGCAATCTCATGATAAAACTTGAGCAGATGAGAAGTTACTTCTCATGGATGAGCCAAAAAAAAATTTTAATGGTTTTCCTGGGATGGATTCTACTCCTGGTAAAAATGCTGTGAGCATTGTTGAACTGCCAAAGGATCTAGAACATTACATGAACTTAGGTGACAATGCAGTGGCAGCATTAGAGAGGACTGACTCCAATTCTGAAAGAAGTTCGGTGGGAAAAATCTATCAAATAGCATCACATGCTGCAGAGAAACTTTTTTTTTTTCTTTTCTTTCTTTTTTTTTTTTTTTTTTTTTTTTTTGAGATTGAGTTTTGCTCTTGTTGCCCAGACTGGAGTGCAATGGCACGATCTCAGCTCACCGCAACCTCTACCTCTCAGGTTCAAGCAATTCTCCTGCCTCAGCCTCCCAAGTAGCTTGGATTACAGGCATGTGCCACCACACCCGGCTAATTTTGTATTTTTAGTAGAGATGGGGCTTCTCCATGTTGATCAGGCTGGTCTTGAACTCCTGACCTCAGGTGATCCACCCGCCTTGGCCTCCCAAAGTGCTGGGATTAGAGGAGTGAGCCACCGTGCCTGGCTGAGAAACTTTCATGAAAGGAAGAGTGAATCTTCATTACTGTCTTATTTTAAGAAATTGCCACAGCCACCCCAATCTTCAGCAGCCACACTCGGATCAGTCAGCAGCCATCAACACTGAGGCAAAAAGATTATGACTCACTGAAGGCTCAGATGATTGTTAGTATTTTTAGCAGTAAAGTATTTTTTAATTAAGGTATGCACTTTTTTAGACATTATGCTATTGCACACTTAATAGACTACAGTATAGCATAAAAGTAACTTTTATATGCACTGGGAAACCAAAAATTTGTGCGACTCACTTACTGTGATATTTGTATTAGTGGTCTAGAACCAAGCCTGCAATATTTCTGAGGTATGCCTCTATATAAGAGGATATGCATGGATTTTATATGCATATGATATACATACTACATCACTTTACATAAGGGACTTGAACATCTGTGGATTCTGGTATCCACAAAGGGTCCTGGAACCAATCCCACACAGATACCAAGACAATTACATTTTGTTTTTGTAATTTCCCTCTCAGTTATTTGTATGTTCTATGTGTGTACGTGCACGCGCGTGTGTGTGTGTTGGGGGAATTGCTCGATGTCTTCTTGGTCTGTGCCCTTTTAAAAGTTGTACTAAAGAGAACATTTGTAATGTGACTACAAGAAAAGAAAGGGCTAGAAACCTTTTTGCTGTAACACTGCAAAGCCGGTTACTTTGGACAGTGCAAAAAAATCTAAATGTTTACATATGCTGGACCTTGAAGAAAAAGGAGTGGGTATGTAGCAGGGATGAAGGACTCTGGAGGGAAAGAAATGAAGGAGTCCACAGAAGGCAGAAGCTCCTCAGCAACAGTGAGAGCAATGGCATGAGCAGCCCCAAGAGTTCAAAAGGAAAATCCATCGTATGTGAGGGACTAAATAGAATGAGCTGAACAGAGTAGAGAAGCCATCACTATTTCTGTTTTTCTTGGGTGAGGTGGGGACTGACTCCATGTGGATCACAATAAGCACCTGAGAGCAATGTAAGGCCTATTCTCTGTAGCCTTCCACATTGCATTTATGACCATTCAGCCAAAGTAAGACTAATATTCAAAACAGTCCCAATTTTTAGATATCAAGGACAAGGAAAACAGAGTTTCATGTGCATACATGCTTTTATGTAGTTTACATCCTGCTGTACTAGTTATATGACCTAGGGCAATTTATATAACCGTTATGTTTCTTCATCTGGCAAATGGGGGTGATAGTTTTACCAACCACAGATGGTGAAGATGAGATCATCCATATAAAGCACTTCAAAAAGTATCTGGCACAGAGTAAGTGTGCTCCATAAATGTTACCTGCTTTTTATTATTGGTAGTGCTGGTGGATTATGCTTGGAGGTAAAGCAGAGGAAAATGCCTTGCTTGGGTCTCTCTGGCTTATGGGTAGTGGTGCATGCAGGTGGGAGGCTCGTGACAACCTTTCGTGCTCTAGGATGCTACAGGCTGCCGCAGAGGCCTGGGGACACCCACTCTGGCTTCCCTCCACTTCAGTCCTACCTCCAGTCTGTTTCTAAGACCTCAGGGCTCCAGCAGTCTTCTCTCTCCCACCCACACTCCAAGGCAAATGGGCCTCCATTCCTAGCCCAGAGACAAAAAGTGAGGATCCTGCCTAAGAAACTTCACCCCTTCTCTACCATGCAGCTCTCCCTCTCTGAAGTCAATCACTGACTCCTTTCTCTAAAGTAGAAAGGTCCCTCTTAGAACAACAGTCTCCAATTTCATTCGTGTTTCTCTACGTCCACTTCTGCTCCAAGGAAAAAGGGATATTTTTGTTGTTGTTGTTCAGAGTCATGAAATACGTGTCTACCTTGGGTGGGGAGTAGGGGTTGAGTCATGGGAGACTTCTATCCAGAACCTATTTTTATGAGTTGAGCCCACATCAGTTAACTATGCCAAATGATTAAGATAAAAAGCTTTTGGTTCTTGGATGATTTATCTAATTCGGTTTGGGATGATGAAGAGGTAATGTTCAAAGCTTACCAAGTCATAAATGAGTGAATTCCCTGGAAAAATTAAATAGGATATCAGAAGGGAGAACTCCCTCTTCTGGGTGCAAGCTGGGCAGTGACCCAAACCAGAAAGCATGCTGAGTTACAGGTATGGATGAGACACTGTGCCACACTAAAGATCTGTAATCGCGGGCAGCAAAGTCAGCGCGGTCCTTGGGTGTTCTCATGAGGATACTGGAAAGCTTCTGACAGCACTAACCTAGAGGCAAAGCTGAGTTTGGCAACCAAGCAGTTGGGATAGGAGGTGAGTCAGGAAAGAATACAGGATTGTTGTTAAATGCTTCCCCTGTTGCTTGGGTCTGCCACCTTCAAATGTGGCACTGTTCACTCTGGGAGCATCTTAAAGGTACCACTCACCTTGGAAGTCTTCTGCAAAGTACAAAGTGCCTCAAAAACACAGGTTGTTTTTAATGCTATTGTTATCAACAGTGTATGGTGGCACTGATTCATCAGATACCATTCAAAGTCTGTTTGCTTTTCACAACTGTCTGTTATCTTGGCCAAGGGACTAGGTGTTCTTTGTTTGTTTGTTTGTTTGTTTGCTTTTTGAGACAGAGTCTTCTCTGTCACCCAGGCTGGAGTACAGTGGTGCAATCTCAGCTCACTGCAGCCTGTGCCCCCTGGGTTCCAGCGATTCTCCTGCCTCAGCCTCCTAGGTAGCTGGGATTACAGGCTCCTGGCACCACACCTGGTTAATTTTTGTATTTTTAGTAGAGACAGGGTTTCTCTATGTTGGCCAGGCTGGTCTCGAACTCCTGACCTCAGGTGATCCACCCACCTCAGCCTCCCAAAGTGCTGGGATTACAGGTGTGAGCCACCGTGCCCGGCCTAGACATTCTTAATTCCAGTGCTTTGTTGCTTTTATTTCTTTGCTAATTTGTAACTAATAGGGGAAAGAAGGAATATTAGACACCAAAGAGTTATTTTCTCCTGATTTCTCTAGTTTTCTGGGTGCTATGTTTTCTGTTTTTTTTTTTTTTTTTTTTTTTTTAAAGTTTAAGTCTGTTTTAAAAGAACAACATGATTAATTTAAGTACCAGTTAAAAGGAACTTGTTCTGTTGTCACAGTCTCCTGAAGACATCAGGCAAGTAGGTAGAAGTATGGAGAAGTGAACAACAGGCACAGGCTTCTCAGTGGCCAAGATATAGGTTCAAATCCTAACTCTGATTGTAGGCAAATTTTATTTCCATATGTAGCTAGGACACTAACCCTACCTTGCATGGGTATTTGAGGATTCAAGACAATATATCCTTGTCCCATAACTACCATATGGATCCTCAGTAAATGGTAGCTGTTATTTTAGTCAGAGACAGAATTTTGATTAGAAATTAAATTACCATGGCCCTAACAGAGTCAGGTTGAACACTATACAGACATAGCTAAGAAATCATTCTAAAGGTTTCTTGCACTGTGGCAGGAATGCAGCCTGGTGGGATAGGAATAAAAGACAGAAAAAGGGCAGAGAGCAAATGGATTGTGGTCAAAAACATTCTTTATCTTTAAATGTGCCCCATTATAACTGCTCTGGAAACTATTTGTACTAAGACAGGTTTCACATTGTTTATAGAGAAATTAAGTTGTAACAAAACATATACCAAAAAAGGCCTGTCTATTCTTGACACATGGAACTGAACATGTCTACCTTTACCACCTACTCCAAAGAGGGGGAAAAGGGGCAAAACTTGTTTATATCTTAGAAAACACATAATGCTTCAGATACCTTAAGTACATTTTATTGACTTCTAAAACCGAGTTCTGGGGATTGCTATTAGATCCGAAGTCTGCTTATTGTCTGTACTGCACAGAAAAAAATGGTTTTAAGTATATTTATGTCCCCTTATTTGTCTAAAGTCTCAAGCGTCCTGTTGTCATGGAACTATATTCCCTAAGGATCATATTAGGTATGTTTGCATTCTGTGCAAAGTGATTACCAGTATTTGTCACACTTGCCATTCCCATATGCAGGAAAGCTGATTATTCATGATTCAGATACAAGTATCTAGTGTAATCCACTAGTTGGAACTGAAATGGAGCTGAAGTGGTATTGATGGCTACAGAACGAGGAGGAGGAGGAGGAGGAGGAAAACAGTAAGTACAAAATCACCCAGTGCAGTGGCTCACACCTAAATTCTAACACTTTGGGAGGCTGAGACTGGTGGATCACTTGAGCCCAGGAGTTCAAGACCAATCTGGGCAACATGGCAAAACCCCATCTCTACAAAAAATACAAAAACTTAGCCAGGTGTGGTGGCACATTCCTGCAGTCTCAGCTATTGAGGCTAAAGTGGGAGGATTACCTAAACCCAGGGAGGTCGAGGCTGCAGTTAGCCTGGTTAGGGAAACCTTGCAGCTGTGAGGGACACTCAGTGCTACCACTACTGGCACTGGCATGAATCTGAAACTGTCCCTTCTTCTTTGTGACACTCACTCCAGACGCAAAGTTCTGGCAGGGATGGCCTGACAGACTGAGCTCAGGAGCTTAGGTTGTTTCCTAGTGGTCAGCGGTTTAAAGGATTTGGCCTTTTTCAACTTCCACAGTTTCAAGTGGAACCCTCACCTCCTACCAGATTCACCAAACAGAAGGTGGCTTAGATGTTTGGCAGCCTCCCCAAAACGCCAAGGTTCCCTCACAGAAGGTTTCCTTTGTGTTTATGATTTATATACTCTCTCTACCTTCAGAGAACACTTATGAAGGCTAACAATAAAAAAACACTGACTCAATAACTGTGTTAAAACAAAAGAATGGGCCGGGCGCGGTGGCTCAAGCCTGTAATCCCAGCACTTTGGGAGGCTGAGACGGGGGGATCACGAGGTCAGGAGATCGAGACCATCCTGGCTAACAGGGTGAAACCCCGTCTCTACTAAAAAATACACAAAAACTAGCCGGGCGAGGTGGCGGGCGCCTGTAGTCCCAGCTACTTGGGAGGCTGAGGCAGGAGAATGGCGTAAACTCGGGAGGCAGAGCTTGCAGTGAGCTGAGATCCGGCCACTGCACTCCAGCCTGGGCGACAGAGCCAGATTCCGTCTCAAAAAAAAAAAAACAAAAAAAAAAAAAAAA